>NW_026057209.1:0-231438 GCF_019202705.1 Hemisphaericaspora subhashii | reverse complement strand
GAGAACAAATATTTGGTAGTGAGAGAAAGGAACCTCATTATTTGTTGGAATCTCATCCTGCTTATGATTTGAGATGGAAAGCAGGTGAAAGTAAAGATGAATTTGAAAGAAGACTCAATAAGAAGAGAAAGAATGAAGAAGTTGAAGAATAGTTTATAGATCTAGTTATAGACGTTATAGACTTTACTATCTTGTAATATAAATTTCAAATATTTGTAGTCATATATTGAAGACTGTATATCACTCCTGGAAAGACGTCACACTCGTCTTGTATAATGAACTCTATTCGAGAGAAGTTGTAACCTAAAATCCGACATCTTCGATGACAATCGGCCTCCGGCAACGCGTACCCGAAATTCTGAAATTTGAAAAACTTTGGAACAGAGACCCGCTTTCATTGGTATATTGATTACATATAAATAGTACCAAGGATTCCCTAGTTCTAGAGTCAATTGGGAAGAATTAATCCCCATCGCAGTATTCTTTTCAAGTATTTCGAACAATGACATCAGACGAAGTTTATAATTCAGTCAAAAACCTTCCATATGCCGACCACCTCTTCAAAGCCACACCTAAATTCATTGGTCCAATCAATTTTACTTTGGAAAGTGACTCGAGCCGTACTGCCACCTTGTTCACCGTTTATGATGCCAAAGACGTTCCCATGAATTTAATCCAAGTATTAGAAGATGAGTTCAATCAGGTTGTTGAAGAAGGTTCAAAATATCCCCATCATAAACCACTCCATGCAGATGAGTTCATCAGATATTGGTTCACTCATTGTGTGGGTATCTTGATCGAAGGTGACTATGGGTCCGTAATTGACGTTGGAGAATTATCAATTGAACAATGGCATGACAAATTCTTGGGTACGTTTTTTGTTAAACCAAACTATATCGGAAGATGTTCCCACATCTGCAACGGAGCATTCATTGTCAATCATACCAAACGAAGAATGGGGTTGGGTAAAGAATTGGGAAAGAGATATTTATGGATTGCTTCGAAGTTAGGATATGTTTATTCGGTATTTAAACAGGTATTTGAGACTAATCTTGCTAGTGTGAAATTATGGGATTCTTTGGGGTTTGAACGAATTGGGTATATCAAGAATGCTGCTGTCTTGAAAGGGCATGATAGATTGGTAGGTGTATATATGTTTGGTAAAGATTTGCAATAAATCGAGTATATATAAGCGACATCCATGTCGTCTTTTGCAGCATATGTTGGTATTAGGGTTTCTGTCACAATGTGTGTATGTCATACTTGTCTGGATTTTGTATACTGGGATGAAATATGTTTACAGCTTAATTCAATATGCAGGACACTTAAAATTTTTCTATGTTGTCAGATCAAGGATTCTCTCGATCGGAACTTTGGATGGATTTCTTCTTCTAGGAAGGTAAGGGAGGAGGGCAAGGAATAATCTCTATATTTAGAATTATGTTCTTTATATTTAATTACTATATCATTATTGTTGTTGTATTAGTATTCCATAACACAAACACAACTAAACAAATTCCAACTAAAATACATAGAAATGCACGACATTATTTGATCAGGTGATTTCTGTTGCGTTGTAACCCATGTAGAAACCTCTTATCCTTCCTGTGTCTCTATGCTGAAGATTTGGAAAGCTGGACAAATTGGATCTTATAGACATATGTGATCTGCTTGAATTCAATTGATTGATTATTTGGGGACTTATTTTGTCATTTTGTTTCATTTTTTGCAACAAATGTTACTAAAAAGTGCTGCAAAATTTAATTAATATCCACAAGGGATTCACAAGATTGAAGGAAAGGAAACAAACACATAGCAAGAAGTAGCACGTTCTCTTCTTATATTCAAAAAGTCATGCTGATTATTTCGGAACGATATTGCCACAGGAACAACACGATCTCTATGCGACATGAATTACAAGCAGGTGCTGGCAAACTAGATGATTCCTTAGGAGACGAGCTACGAGATCCAGTCCAACAACAAAAGCAACAACAATATAGGTTACACCAACAACAAATACAATAAACAAGACTAACACAAGAAATACTATTACAAGTATGGTGACGAATACAGAAAATTCACCAAGCCCTGTGATACGAAGAGGTTTCACGGTGGTGTTGACTCTCTTGCCTCTTCTCCTAGTTAATCTTCTAGATTCTCCATGTGCTGCATGCAACTCATTAATTTGAACCACCTCGATTGCAGTTTCAATGAAGCTCTTATCACCAGCATTCTCCATCAAGCATTGAAAGAATACACGTTCATCTACTGTCTCTGCAAAACAGATCCTGTTGTCTGTTCGATGCTTTTGTCTGTTTTGCAAAAACAGAAAAAGTTCTTTCTTGAAATATAAATTATTAACCGATGAATCAAGGTTTGAATCTTAACTATCATTGAAAAGTGAATTACCCGGGATTTGCAAGAACTCGGTTGTGTCTTTATATTAACCGTTGTGAAGCGTATTTTTTATTTTTTATTTCAATAAAAAAATATTTTCATTCTTTAAAGAATTATTTTTTAAGTTAAACTTAAGCGACTATCAGATCCCTTAGGGGTTAACTTACAACTTCGTAAAACTACGGAGGATCACGAGATAATCGTACTACTTGGTAGTTCGAGAAAAAGTCAATACAAATAAATGGCTTTTGTATAGTGGCTGCGTGGAAGGATTAGGACCGGGAAATACAACAGAAAATAAAAGATCTAATTAAAGTTCATTTTGTGTAACAATTGAGACAAGATTTTTCATTCAAAATGTGCTATTTTTAGAATCGTTTGCAGTTTCTAAAAGCACCTCGTGTTCTTTAAACCACAGTAGTTAATTGACAGAAAAGCTTAGCATAGAGCCCACGGAATATTGCATGGGATGAAACAGTGGGGTCATAGCGGATGTAATGTATTTGGAGTAAAATATAGAAGGATGCAGTAAAAGACAGGCGGGCAACAGTAAAACAATGAGAAACAAAGCGGTCTAGACCTTTGTTGCGATTGTTTCCTATCTGTATTGTTTGATTGTTATCCTCTGCATTGTGTTATTGTTCGAAAGTTAAATAACACGGTTTTGTTTCATTTTATTATTACGAATTTATTGACGGTTTAATTAATTCTAACTTTTCCGTTCCTTTCTACAATCTTCTTCTTTCGTTTGGGTTGATATGTTTCCTTTGTATAAAGAGTAGTCAAAAGTCAAGTAGGAGCTGTTATGTTACAACTACTAAAACAAGCATTCAATATGAATAAACTCTATAGAAAACTACTATTGTTGTTATCATTAATAATAATTATAGGATATTACATATTACCCCAAGAATCTCCATTACCTTTATTACTTCCATTAAAATCACCCTTGATCCAACAACCAGATTATGTGATTACTGATATTGATCTAATTAAATGTTATCATAAATGTTCAATACCTCCAAATTATCAACAAATTTATCCAAATATTGATTCTGTTGCTAAAAGTAAAGTAATCAGTTATAATATTATTATCAAATCAGAACCATTAGATCAAGCACAAGAAGTAATAGTTGATGTATCCACAGAACCTATTGATGAATCATATCAACAGATTGCAAACTTCAACAAATATAAATTATATAAAAAATCAATCCCAATATCTGACAACGTTAATGAACCTCCTCAAATAAGATCAATCGAAGTATTATTCGGGAATAATGAATTTCAAGATCCTAGACCACAACACCAGACTATCCATTTACCTGGAGATACCCTCCTCCATCCCATATTATCCCTCAACAAATCACCTTCTACCCTTCCATCACAACAATACAACGAGATTATTCAACACCTGCGAGATAAATACAAAATCATGCAACTCTCCGACCTTCATATCGGTCAAACCGACCGTCAATGTCATAATTCAAAGTGTTTCGCTGATTCCAAAACCATAAACTTCGTCGACGATGCCATCCAGGCTGAAAAACCGGACATGGTTGTCCTAACTGGGGATATATTCGATATTGACAGAACTAGAGATTATAAATCAGTATTAATCAAGGCACTTTCTCCAATTTTAAAACATTCATTACCATTTTTATATATCTTCGGCGATGAATTAAACCGAATTCCCGATGGGCCAGAGAGACAAGAAGTCAAAACTAGTATATTGGAATATTTATCTACTTTGCCTGGATGTCTAAATGACCAAATAGCGGAGAATGGGAAGTTTTTGCCATATATGGATCTAGAAGTCAGGTATAAACTGGAATCGATCTTGATTACTTCTTTAGATTCTGAGAATTTGAATGATGGTCATATGAGCCATATATATAGAAAAGCGCGTATGGATGATGATGATGATAATGATAGTAAGAAACAATATGATTATAAATTGTTATTCTTCCATCATCCGTTAGGTGAATTTCGTCCAGTGGGGAAATTTAAACTTGTGGGGAGTTATAATGAAAAACATCCATTAGGAACTGCGACTGGGATGGTTCGGGATATGATAAATTGTGGATATGCTGCGGTTGGAGTGGGACATGAACATGAGAATGATGCTTGTATATTATATCCCGAGGATGATGGGAAGGAAGAAAGAGAGAATAAAAAGTCACAGAAGAAGAAAAAGGCGAAAAAGATTTGGTTGTGTTATTCTGGGGTTACGGGTGATTCTGGTATAACTAAACTAAATAGAGATTATGATAGACGGATGAGAATGTTTGAAGTTGATTTTGAGTTGAAGAGAATATTGAGTTGGAAGAGAACTGAAAGTGATCGAAAAGCTTTTGATTATCAACAAGTATATCCATTGTAGAAGGTATGAATTATTTATTGTGATGGACAACCAAATTAAGATAAATTTGGAATTTGACTTTGTCGTAAGATCATGTTTCTTATATGTAATGTATATATTCACTTTAATTGTAAAATAAACTGTATGTCTTTTAAATTGAACTTTCCATAATATGGTAAACCAACCATGATTCGCGCTACCAAAAATTGCATACAATTCCAAATTCTCACCTAAAGAAAAAAAAATTAAATTCAAGTTCATCTCATCTCATCAAACAACGAATACTCCAACCTAAGACCAAACACCACATATACAATAAGTAACAGCAACAATGGGAAAAGCTAAAAAGACAAGAAAGTTCGCAGCAGTGAAACGTACGATCAGCAAAAAGGACCCCCGAATGTCCAAACCATCCACCAACCCCAACTCCACCTCCTCAAAAGAAGATCCAGAACTCACCCGTTCAGTACCCCAAGTCTCTTCAGCCTTATTCTTCAAATATAACGAAGCCATCAAACCACCATATCAGGTCCTCATCGATACAAATTTCATTAATTTCAGTATCCAGAAGAAAATCGACATTATTCGAGGATTAATGGATGTCTTAATGGCAAAAGCAATCCCAATAATCACGGATTGTGTAATGGCCGAACTCGAAAAGTTGGGTCCTAAATATAGAATCGCACTAAAATTAGCCAAAGACCCTAGAATACAAAGGTTGAAATGTACACATGCGGGTGTTTACGCCGATGATTGTTTGGTGAATAGGGTGGTGCAACATAAGTGTTATATCGTGGCTACTAATGATGCGGATTTGAAGAGGAGGATAAGAAAGGTGCCGGGGATCCCGTTGGTTAGTGTAGGTGGACATGCATATGTTATTGAAAGATTACCTGATGTGTTCTAGCGAGTGAGAGAAAGAGTGTGTATATTAGTTATATATAGAAATTTAATAAGAGATTTTGAAATTCCGAGTTATGAATCTATTTATGATGACTTAAAGGTTTAATGAAGTCTTATATGTGGATTTAGGTGATCTGTAAATGCCTTAGATTGATTTTATGTAAGAGCCTATTAATGTGCTCACTTAGTTGTCCCTAACAAATATTTTTTTTGCACCCATCCAATTTCACCAACACCACAAACATAAACCACCTCTTTCCATGCCACTAACAAATGTCAATAAGATCAAATCCTCCAATCCATTACGTCACTGCGTTCAACCAAGAGAACCTTCCATCCTCTATCTCCTTCAAGCCAAGAAAAACATTCGACACAATCTTCTCCAAAGTAAGAAATGCCCCAAATTATCTCTTCACCAAACACCATCCAATCTCAAAAACCCTCCCACCGTCTACGGTATTCACCACCACAACCAAAACTTCTTCATCCACACGAGCACCAGAATCATCCATACACGAACAACTACATGTTGGGATTCTTGAAACCTTAGACGAATTGAAACAATTATTAGATCTTAAGCCATTCAATGTGCCCCCGAACCACGAAAGCGTAATTGGAGATGAATATGACGATGACGACAAGGAGTACAATTTAAGAAGGGAGCATTATTGTTTATTAATACGATATAATCAATTACTCGAATCTATAGTCTCCAAGAATAATGAGATCAACTTAACGAGATTCAAACTGAGGTGTTTGATAAATGAGCTTGAGCAGGCGATGACAATGATTGGTTGTGAGATGCAGCCTATTCTGATTGAAGGGAGGCTGCATGGGGTGCGGATAGCTACGTATGGTGCTGTTGAGGGATATGGGAATGGAAATGGGATTGAGGTGGGGGAAAAGGGTACAGATTGGGACAGTCGGGAGGAGGAGATTTCGAGGAAGTTGCAGTTTTTGTTTAGTCCGACTGAGGAATTCGATACGACTTGTGAATCAGGAGAGACTTGAGAAGCATTTAATTTCTAAATTTAGTTTGCAGTGAAAAGTATGACTTTTGCTTATGACTTTTGCTTCAGCAATTATATATATATTGACAAATTGTAGAGATAGCTTTNAAAGTATGACTTTTGCTTCAGCAATTATATATATATTGACAAATTGTAGAGATAGCTTTTGAACAGAATCACTTCAATGATTCAATTCTTCTTTATCAAACCTGGCAAGCACCGAAGCTGAGTCGTAAGATGACACGGTGTGTACTGATTTTCTCTTCTAATTCCATATTGCAATACTTTCCCAAAAAAAAAAAAGAAACTTCCTGTAAAATCTTGCAACTTCTCTTTTTTCGCAACCATTTCTTTCCTAAATATTCACACCTGTCACACTACTGCAGACTTTTAACCCAACAACTCAGTCGATGCATACCAAAGCTTCTAGGAAACCTAG
The DNA here is from genome assembly GCF_019202705.1 of Hemisphaericaspora subhashii. NCBI lineage: Eukaryota > Fungi > Ascomycota > Pichiomycetes > Serinales > Debaryomycetaceae > Hemisphaericaspora > Hemisphaericaspora subhashii. The sequence continues at coordinate 224,327 of NW_026057209.1, read as the reverse complement.
GCAATAATACCATATATATCTCAACCTCTAAATCTATTCCCAATATCAAATACCAATAGCATCCCAAGCCGCGTTTTATCAATCATATCTAAATATTCACCACCAGTAGTAGTGTTGTCACCACCTGGATCACCATATCAATCAAAAATCCACAATGGAATGGATCCAAAAACAACTCAGAAAACTAGTAGTTATCGACCACATCATCTCCAATCAACAATCAGAACCCCTCTCAATCCCACCTACTGATCCTCATAACCCTACTTCATCGACATATCCCCCTTTTGATGAGGATGAATTTCGATTAGGATTGAGATTGTTGAGTAGTGGTGTCGTAGGTGGGACTTCGACATTGTTTAGGATTTGTGAATTGGAGTTTTCACACAGAGGGACGATTTTGAATGTGAGTAGCAGGACTAATACTACGACAACGACAACGACAGTTGAAGGGGATGGGGGATATGCGAGGGAAAAGGATAGTGAACTTGAAACTATGGAAGAAAAGGAATCGGTTTATGAGAGTGAAGACGGAGAATATGACGTGGAGGAAGGAGCTGAGGACATGGTGGCTGACGAGGAGATGATTGTTGAAAAAGGGAACAGAAATCACCAGCAGTGGCAAGAAACACCATATTTCCAGACCTACGATCCTAATAAATGGCCATCTGTTTCCAATCACTTATCCGAACTGGCATTTGGACAAGTTGGAAGAACCACCCCACAGAATGAAGAAAATGAAGAATTTTATCTAGATGTAATATCCGATGACGACGGTCTTGGTTCAGAAGATGCAAGCATTTCAGGATTTGCATTATGGAGATTAGCCCCACCTCCTCCTTATACCAATATTGGCCCTGAGAAGAGGGTGGTTGTTAGATATCCCGATTTTCCCATTTCCGGAAGTCTGAATGTGTCGTATGATAATATTTGTTATGAAGAGGAAGATGGATATGAAGACATTGGATATCCGAGTGCCTCTAGTTTTGAGAACCGCAACAATACCAATCCTCACGAAAGCAAGCCAGTTGGGAAAACTAGCCGGGGTAGAAGTATTTGGATGCTTCAACGAAGAAGAAAGACTCAGAGGAAGAATTGGACAAGAACAAAAGATAATTGGGTAATATATCTTAAAGGGAGATTATGTGAGGTGTATCTGAATTGGAAAACTAGGGTGAAGGAAAAGAGTGGGAGTGAGGTTAATTTGTTGAATGATTATGATATTGGATCAGTGAGGAGCGTTGTTAGTGATGCCGATAGCTGGTCTCGGAAGAGTTCTCTTAAGCTGTTTTTTGTGAGGGAGGGAGTTCAAGAAGGGTCTTCATCAGATGGCCTTGGCAAGAAGTGTGAGATGGAAGAAGGCGAGAATTTGATAGGGGAAGACGAGGGGAACGAAGAGTCTCTTGAAGAGGAGGTCAAACAAGAAGTTGAGGAAGTAGCAAAGAAGGAAAATGAGGACGATTTCGTTGTAATTCATAGTGATTATGAGGAGATGATCCAATTAGAGAGTGATGTTAGCGGAGCTATACTTTATATAATTGGTCAATATGCCCAAGGAGATGGAGAAGCATCAACAGCTCAGAAACACGAAGAAAATCATTCATTAGAGGACAATCGAGAGGAACTTGAGGAGTTTGCATCAGTTGAAGAATCATTGCAAGAAGGAGCACTAGATGCGTCTGAAGAAAAAGTGCACGAGCCCAAGGCAGGGATGACGATGGTAACAAACCAGTGTGAGGTTAATTGTGAAGAAGAAGAAGTAACTGATGTTGAAGATGATACTAATAGTAGTATTAGCCTTGGCAGTATTTATTCATTTCCTTATGAAATTATTACTTATACTTAGAAATTTTTCTTATCTTTGATTGTTAATTAGAACTTTTTTTGAGTTTTATTAATAATTGGCTGGACTACAAAGATAAGAAATTTTTAACATATGCAAAATTTATTAAAATCTGATGATCTTTCTTAATTAAATTAATTAATTATGATTTCTGTATATAGCAGTACATTATACTATGGTTAATTACAACTTTATATCTGGAAGGTTTATGTGTAGGGTTTCCTTGAAGTAATGGCATGTAGAGGGTATTGGTATTGCCCTAGTACAATATCAACATGGATTACGTAATCCAATATCTGAGGACTAACGGAAATTAATTTATTACAAAAACAAAAAATATTCATTCACCACAATTTCAAAATTTTTTCTTTGAAATTTCTTTTGTCTTTTATTAATAAATTAAAGAGTAATTTCCGCCGCCTCCACAACTTTTTTCAATTTTTAATTTTATATCAAATCGTCTTTCTCTCTCTTTCTTGCCTACTTTACTATTTATACTTGTAGTTTCTTCTTTTGCTGCTACGATATACCTAATTATACAATATCTACTAAATCACACAGGTAGACAATATAGATAAGATACATATATTTATACATCCAGAACCCAAGGCATCCCCCCACCCAACATCCACGGATTTTAACTACCGAACTAGAGAACCACGGAAACCACATCTATAACGACACCCACGATGACATATTCCACCGGCAGAGGAGGTGCTGGTAATATCCATTCTTCCATGAATATCACTTCTGACAACAACTACATATCACCATCAAAATCAGCTTCTCAAACGCCAACGCAGAATACTAAATCAAATTCTCCAGAATTATCCAAGACAATATCAAACAACAAACGAGTCTATTACTCTACAGGACGAGGAGGTGCAGGTAACATCCAGTCCTCAGATCAAATACCTTCTCCAAAATTAGTACCCATGGGTTCAAATACCCCACAGTTGACTACTAATAAAATAACTACTGGTAGAGGAGGATATGGGAATATGGTTGATAATGATAGTCCTCAATTAAGTAGAAAATTACAAGATGTTGATGGTCCTCCATTGGAAAATGATTTAAAAGCAATCGCATCAAATAAATCATTTCTGGTTGGTAGAGGTGGATTTGGAAATGTGATTTCTAATTCAAGAAGTAATGCCAGTAGTGGTGATGCTAATGCAAATGCAAATGCTGGACCTGGACCTGTTACTAGTGCAGGAAGTGATGTGCCTAATTTATATACCATTTCTTCTCGTGGTGATCAAAAGGATAAGAAGAAACCAGGGTTTTTATCTAAAATTAAAGAAATCTTTGGTCAATAATAATATACCCCAGAGTATATACCTCCTACAAAGATCTATACACATATATACATAATATGGAAAGTTTTATAGTTTAATTTAATGTGATTTATTTGTTTTCTATTGAGATAATAAGAAATCTCTTACCTTATCTAAAGCTCTATATCTATGACTAATAGTATTCTTAACACTCTTATCCATTTCAGCATAAGTCTCCTTAAACCCCTTTGGTTCAAATAGAGAATCCCATCCGAAATTAGTTGGACCCCTACTTCTAACAATATTCCCCTCAGTGATACCCTGAAACAACTTCACTTCTTCACCTGGTCCAGCACAATATCCAAAAGTACAAATTGCCTTGGCCGATTTATCTTCAAACCCAGTCAACATATTCACTAATCCATCTAAGCCCAAACTAGCGAGGAACCATTTGATATATGGACCAGGAAGGTTATTGAAGGCAGTGAACCCTAAACAAGTGTCTTCGACTAAGACTGGACCTTGTATGATTTCGGCAGCCGCACGGGCTTTGTGGATGGTGACATCTTCTATTGTGCCTTGGATTTCGTCGAGGTCTAAGGCATGGTTTGTGATTGTGAATTTTCCTACTTGCGATGGGGATGGGGCTCCGGCAGTGGAGGAAGCTGGGGTGCCGGAGAGGATGGCGATTACTTCTTTGAGTTTGTTGGCGTTACCGGTAACGAATGTAATTGTTGACATTGTGTTTATGCGATTTATATTGGGAGTTTAGTTAATTGTATTACGAAGATGAAGAGGAGATGGAGATCAATTTATAGATTGGAATTTTTCACTTGGGGATTGAAAAACTCTATGATTTCTGACTCATTGAGAAATTTCATAGGTGCATTAAAGATGAACAATAGGAACGGCTACAAATTACTTCTGTTTCTTTAAATATCATTGTGTTTATTATAAAGTTTTATGTACAAATTACTACTACTTCTTGTATAGTTATCCACGGAAGTAGAACCTCCATTACAATGTCCTTTTCATATGAAAAAAATGCAATCTCCATTGGGATATCTTCAAACCACTCACATCGAATTAGAAAACAACATACAATATTCGTATGTGCTTACAACTTACCCAATCTCTTCATTAAGGATCTTTGAGCTCTTCTTCTCTTTCTCAACTTATGTTTCTTCATCTTCAATCTTCTTTTTCTCAATACTGAATCAGCCCAAATTTGTTCCACATTCAAACTATCCACAAATTCTTGTATTTCCTTCAACACAGCTGGAGATGGTGTGAATTTTACTTGTACTGGTTGTGAGACAGGTACTGGTGCTGTCACTCCCAGTGGGGAAGTGGTCATGCTTGGTGGTTTCATGAATTGGAAAGAGATGGGTGTGCGTACCATTGTGGCATATCTTGTAGCGGTTAAAATTGGGGAGACAGTCAATCTTGAGCCGATGGTTGCTTTGGAGGTTATGCTACCTCCCATTTGTGTTGGGAGTCTCAATAAGGATCTGAACATTTCGATATAGTTGAACTCTGTTGAAGGAGTGGTGACGGTTGGGTATTCTTTCGGTGCTGAAGAAATTTTTTTATTGATTCAATTGGTAGCATTTTATATGCAGGAAATTAGACATTTCGATCCATAGTGAGATTGCAAAAGTTTTGAGCTCATTTATTACCATAGGTAGAGAATGGTCAAATACCAATGTGAGCGTTCTTGAATGTAAATATGATATCTGAAGGTTCATGAACGTATGAGTTTGTCAAAAAAAAATGTCGTTTCTTTACTACAAAGCCCGATGTCAGTTTTTATATAACACTTTAACACTACAAATTTATAAAGTAATGGCAATATTCATAACAATATCATCAGATGCATCAACGGTAAACCCATCTACACCACTAATATAATTCGAAGTACTGACTTTTCCCAACATATCACTCCTCCATCTAGTCACATCATATTTCAATCCATAAGTACTCAAAACAACTTCATTATTCCCAAGTGGTAATAATCCACACGCAGGTATATCCCCATCACCGCCTCTTGCCTTATGAAACACTTCCCGGGAATCAAATTTGATATAATTGAGTCCACGATGAATGAGAAAAATCACATCTTTACGTGTGATGTATAATAAGTCCAAATTTGGACATGTTCGAGCAAGGATATATAATTGACTAATTGAATGAATGGTTTGGTCAAATCGACCACCAATACCGTTCATAACAAATATCTTAACTTTAACAGCTTCACCTTTATTCTTCTCGAGTAATTCGTCCCAAAGGACACTTAAACCATCGTCATCATTCACATCATCGGGAATTGATTTCTGTTCCTGTCCTAAAGCATAATGAAGCTGGATGGTGACAATTGCCTTGTCGAAATCATTCGAGAATTGAGACAGTTGTAATATGACTCTAGACCCTTGTGAAGAATAATAATCAGATACATCCGGACGAATTGAATCCAAATCTCCGACAATATATTGTGGGATATATTTCGATCTAGGAAGGGAGTCGTAGTCGTTAAAATAGTCAAATAGACGGTTTGCACCTCCATCGGCGCAGACTATTAGTTCACATTTATGCCAGATGTTTATAATGTCGACATCGATTTTTTGATTTAGGATTATGAGAGCTTGGTTTTGGGTGGAGAAATTGGAGTCGGTAGTTGGGAGGAGGAAGTTAAATGGTTCAATTGTGCGGGTAGGTGATGGTGGCGGTCTGACTGTGAGCGCATCTGGTTGGACTGTGACCTCTTCTTTAAGTTGTGCCTGTTTTGATGACATCTTCTATAATGGTACCTTACTCTATATTGGAGATTGATAAAATTTACAGTGAAGAAAAAAAAAGAGTGAAGCAATTTAACAAAGCAAATTTCATTTTCGTAATTTCATATTTACCAACAATCTAGTTTGGTTGCCATCGATAAATAACTATGAGCATATCCTCGAGTCAGTCTGGTACTGCACCACCACTGAGTGCAACAAATCAACAGGAGACGACAGCTCCACCACAATCAGCACCCTCCTCTCAGCCACCTCAACAACAACAACAACAACCCCAACAACAACAATCAACAGATTCACAACCAGAAACCAAGAAAGAAAACGTCGTTCCAAGGGATGTCCGTCTTCTTCACTTAATCTTCGCTACGCAAGGTATCCAAAACTATCAAGAACATGTTCCACTCCAACTAATGGATTTCGCTCATCGTTATACCAAATCAGTCCTTCGTGATGCATTAGTCTATAATGATCATGCAAAACCGGTAAATGCTAATACTAATCTTAATTCAAACTACAATACCACCGTGAATACCGATGATATAAGATTGGCGATTGCCGCTAGGAGTAATTATCAATTTAAGCCTACTGCTCCTAAGGCATTATTATTGGAATTGGCGCAAGAAAGGAATTCAAGACCTTTGCCGGCAGTTATTCCTCGTTGGGGGTTGAATTTGCCCCCGGAAAAGTATTGCTTGACTGCTAAGGATTGGGATAATATTGATGATGAACCTAGAGATGGAGATGAAGAAGGTAGTGGTGGTTCTGGGAAGAGTAAAAAAATAAGAACAAGGTAGCTTTGAATACTTTGTCAGCTTTGTATTTCTATTGGGTTAACATTTCTGTAGTAATATTATATTATGTATATTAGATTAAATGAGCTTTAAGCTGTCAGTTATTCCCGCTTTAGTACTAAATATTGTTAGGAGCTATTGTAGTCAAAGTTGCCCCATGGCCGACTTCATATTCGATTACGTAATCCATAATAATTTAATTTTTGTTGAATTTTTGTTGGTTACGTAACTTAAAAAAATTCACATTCAAGTTTTTTACAACCAACACGAACAACTACAGGAAGTCAGCAGTCAATCAATCAATTAATACGAACAACAATGCTACCACCATCAATAGCATCAATTCCTGAAGTGAAAGAGGAATATCCAGGTGCATCGCTTATAGAACGTACTGCACGTCTTATTCAAATCACTGATTTAGGTCCTGCTGATTTGTGTAACATTCATAAACTGTCAGTCACCAGTAGCAAAAAAGAACATGAAATCGGAACATTCTTATATTTCACAGGGGTAGATACTTCCAATACAGCTTCAATTGCTGCTCATTTACAATCATTGGCCAATTTAATGACCGCAAAACTGCAATATTGGTTTGGTGAAAAGAAACATTGGAAAGTCCCTGAATTGACTTATTGTAGTTATAATGCTTTCTCAAGGGTTGATATGCGTGTTACTGTACATATTCCTGGGAGATTGGATGTTCTGGTTGTGAATTATGATGGGAAATTGATTCATGATAAATTGGAACTGGAGGAAGAATGGGATAGATTATGGCAAGAAACATTTGTTTCATCGATTGTTAGACTGGTTTTAGAGAATGATAATGATGAAGATGTTAACAAAGCGGGTGGAATAGTTGAGGTGCGAAAGATAAATCCATTTAATAATGGGATTGTATCTAAAGAATTATTAAATTCATTCTTGAATGGGTTTGAGCAATTGTTCTTCCAAGGTCCAAAATTAGGATGTGGTGTTGAAATTCCTCAACCAACTTTGATCTGTAATTATTTGGTAGATGGTTTTATGAAGGTGATCCAATTGACTCAAACTTATGATCGTGCTTTAGAAATCTTGCGTAATTTACAAAAAGAAGAACCTAGTGTGATATCGTTAATTGCTCAAGTATTGTTATTAAAACAAGATGAAGTTGGCGCAGTCAAAGTGATGAATCAAGGAATTCTTGATAACAAGAGAGATTCAAATTTATTAATTTTACAAACTGAATATTGTCTTGAAAAAAAGAAACCTGAATTGGCTCTTGAATTGGCAAAACAAGCAGTTAAATCTTCTCCATCAGATTTTAAGACTTGGGCTATCTTAGTCAAAGTTTATACTAGATTAGGTGATTTTGAAAATGCTTTATTGACATTAAATTCATGTCCAATGAATTCACATAAAGAAAAATATCAATTAAGAAGAATTGTTTCATTAAAGAGTAATAATGATTTACATTTACCTTCACCAGTTGATGTTACTTTAGATGAAGTTTCGAATTTACAAAGCAATGAAATCAGCGAGGAACAAAAAAGTTTAGATCCTCAATTATTAAACCTACCAGCTGCTAATTTAAAATCCACTTTTGCTAAAGCATATGATTTATTAACTGAAATTGTGGTTAAGACGGGTTGGGAATCACTTTTGAAATATAGAGCCAAGGTATTTGTCATGGAAGAAGAATATCGTAAGGATAGAAATGCAAGTAATGGATCTTTCATGCGTAAAAACTCCAGTGTTTCTAATGTAACTGACACATTGAAACCACAAGATAGTGTCGATACCGCTAATAATAACCTCAACACCAATGGTGAAGATGCTTCTTCTACTATGGCAATTAAGTCACCACACAGAGGTGCATTTACCGACAACGAGACCGAAACTGAAGCTGAGCCATCAGCTATAGCCACAGCTACAGAAACTGAAGCAGCAGATGACGACTTCAAGAAGAAGAGATTGTGTGAAAGGTGGTTAGACAATTTGTTTATGTTATTATATGAAGATTTAAGAGTTTATACCGTATGGCAAGCTGAATCCTTACATTTCCAAGCTCAGCAAATGGATTACAAGAAAACCACATTAGAATGGGAAATCTTGGGATCAATTGCATACCGATTAAAACATTTCAAAGAAGGATCAGTTGCATTTGCCAATGCATTAAGTGGAAGATTCTCGGCCAAATCACAACGAGAGATGTTGAGATATTATGTAATGGAAAAGAATAAACTCTTAACCAAAAACACTAGTTCTACATCATCCAATGGTGGTGCCATTCATAATTATACCAAAACCATGAATCAATTAAATGAAAAGATTTTGGAAAGTATTATTAAATTGTTGGTTTGGAATCATAGATGGTATTCTGATTTTTCGCCATATTTGTTATTATCGCTTTCTGATTTAATCGCTTGGGAAGGTTCAATTAAGATCCAATCTTCAGTGAGGGCTTTACATTCCGAAAATCCATTATTACCTGCCAAACATGCCAATTCTTCACAAGAGCATTTTGGAAATCATGGAATAATTGATATGATGAACGATTTGGACTTTGATTATATTAAGTTGTACAAGCTTAGTAATGCTGATGAGTAAGTAAAGCGAGGTATTAATTTACAGTCTATAGATAAAAATTGTTTTTAAAGGTTGTTCTTATGTTTTTATAATTAGTTTAATAAGATCTTTATTTTTTGCGGATCTTAAATTCCGATCTCACGTGCCATGATGCCAAATGCATCTCAAAATCCAGGCTTAATTGTATTACCGTCGGCTCCTTCATATGGTAAGCAACTTCTTAATTTTTGTCTTTCAGTCGTAGATAATCGAGATGTGTTAGATTTAAACTCTTTTCAACAATAATTAATAAATTTCTTAATCATAGACAACTTGCAACAATTTGAAACCAATACCGAAGAATTTTTAGCAACCATTATGTCAGTCACAACAGCTCAAGCAAGATTATCAATGATCCAATCCCATGTTAAACTCCGAACTCCGGAGGAATTACAACCAGAGTTCCCACTCTTACCAAAGAGTGAACGAGCCAAGTATAATGGACAGTCATACTATAGAACTAGTCGAAGAAGGACGGATGAAATAGTTGAAACATTGGTGAAGATGTCGGAGCCGAGAAAGGTCGCAGCTGCTAGAAATAAGTACAGATATATACCTCGCGGCATTTCCAAGCTGGTGCATAATACGCCGGTTGGCAAGATGGTTGTCTTTTGCGGGTTTGAAGAAGTGATCGAAGGACTCATTGACGAGGATGTGGGAAATGGGACTAGGATATTATGTCTAAATGGCGATTCAGAAGATACAAAACTTGAGAGTCTAGAGAAGTATGACGTGATTTATAGAAGGTTGACAGGGATCGATGAACATGACTTCACTGACCTGACATATAATATCATAGTTTTGAATGAGTTGGGCACGATGGAGGAGTTGCCCGAAGAAGAATTGTGTATATTCTTGAAAGCCATAAATTCAAATGTAAAGATTATACGACGTGCAAAGGCAGAGGATATTGTTGCCACTACAGTTAGTACTATGGTAGATATCGTTGTCATACTGGACATGAAAGTTTGCATAGTGCCTAATAATTTCGGTTCCGAAAAATCGACTCAAATCCCTTGATCAGTGCAATCCCCGAAATTAAAACTAATTACAATATTTGCATTTCCCATATAATGATATGTATAAACTACGAAATGAATGAGTATCTATTTACACAAATAAGCATTTTTGGTACAAATCCAAACGTTTTTTAATGATTATTTTCACATAGACATAAATAAACAATCCCTCCAACTGGTATCTAATCCTTCTTGGATTCATCTTCTCTTTCTGCGTCGAATCCTTCTTTAGCAAGCTCGCGTAATTCTCTCTTTGATTCTTCCAATCTTTGTTTTCTCGATTGAATAATTGCATCTCTTCTTTCCAATTCCTCGATCCACATTTGTTCTCTTTCTTTTGCCTTTAATCTCATCTTCTCTTCACGGTCAAGCTTTGCCTTTTGGGTTTCTTGCTGCCACATCATCCCACCACCAACTAACGCAACTAAAGTGGCTAATTGGAACCCAATTCTATATCTGAAATATATTTGTGTTTTTACTTTGTCACCTCTTCTTAATGAAAGTGCAGCTAAGGTTACTGCACCGGTGGTAAGTAATGTCCCAACGGGTACAGCAGGGTTCTCCTTACACCTCTTCCACATCTTTTGAAGGAGATCTTCTTCCCTAATTTGAAGGTGTTAGTAAATTCACTATGGATTCTCGGGGTATTGAATTCAAACCCCGGATATTGTAGTAGTCTACACATACTCTTCATCTTGGAAGGAGGCGGATGATGGTAAACCAATATTCATGTTCAGTGTTGTTGATTATAGTGTCAATTGGTTACTCCTTGGGGGTCAGATAATCAAATTGAGCTGTTACTCTTAAGAATTAAAGGAATAAGAAGAAGGAGTAAATTTAAAAGTTAAATTCGGTAGTTCATACCAAGAATTATAAAGTGGTTCCAACAGGGATTGTGCGAAAAAAAATTCAGTCATGTGACGCAATTGCCTAATTGGGAAGGGCCGATTCCAAATTGAAGTATGATTTCTAGAGAATGAAGGATCGAACTAGTAACAATATTACTAGAGAAGTAGATCTTGTTTCTAATCATGTCTATTATATTGAGTTCAATAAGTGTCCTATTTATTCTTCTTGTAAGATAAATTCCTTAAATTCAGCGTATGCCTTGTCTAAATCATCATTGACGATGATTTTATCATGAGCACCAGTTTGGGCATACTCCATTTCAGCGGCAGCAGCTGCAATTCTCTTTTCTAAAGATTCTGAAGTTTCAGTACCTCTACCAGTTAATCTTTCTCTTAAAGTTTCAATAGATGGAGGACTAAGGAATAGATATCTAGCATTTAAATCGGTCTTCTTGACAGATTTAACCCCTTGCATATCAATATCCAAAAGACAAGTTCTGCCTTGTTCAGCAACATCTTTAACTGCCTTAATGGTAGTACCATAATAATTACCTGAGAATTGAGCCCATTCAATAAATTTATTTTCTTCGATTAATTGCTTGAATTCTTCAACAGTAGAGAAATTGTAATCTTTACCGTCAACTTCACCTTCTCTTGGTTTTCTAGTGGTGTTTGAAACGGAGAAACCAAACTTGTTTGGATATTCAGCAAATAATTTATTTAATAAGGTGGATTTACCAGTACCTGATGGGCCCGAAATAACGATTGGTCTTGACATTATAGCAGTAGTTGTATATGAGGATTTGAATAGTCTGTAGTAATAACTTGGTCTAATGAAAGATGACGGAAAAGAACTCTTGAACATAAATAAAAAGGGAAATGAAACGTATTTACGATTTTTTATCGATGAAATAATACACATTCCCTTTGGGCAACGGTCTAATAATTTTTTTTTTTCACTTCCCCATTGTTTCATTTTGAAAAATATTGCGATGGTAGCGCGTTTTACGTGTCTGTATTTTAATTCATTGTTTTCTAAAGTTACTGGATTAATTGAATGCATACAGTTAGATAATACCCACGATCTTCGCTAGCATATTGATTTCATTATCAATTTGGAAATAGAAGCATTTGTTTTTGAGCGTTATTTCCGTGATTTTATCTGAGAGAACTGGCGTCAGAACCAGACACCTTCGATCAGACAAGCGGTGACAAGGAGAATCATATGAGGCTAATATTAATCTTGTGATAATAATTCAAGGTGGATATTGTGAGATAGAGAATGTACAGACTTAGTTTTAAATTCTAAGGAGTAACTGAAAGTAGTCATGTAAATAGACAGTGTTCAAAATGACCACATCAGTGATTTTAAAGTACGTCGTGTACCAAAGTTCAAAATCGTATCCTTTTTTTCACTTTCGTTTCGCACACTCAAAACTCACTCTCCCATCTTCACTCATTTTTTTACAACCAATTCAATTCCATTACCATTCAATCAAACACATCAAAGATATACATTACTAAGAGAAGAAAGATGGCATCCACAAATGAAACATTAACTCGACTCAATCATGCATTGGATACAATGTATACCAATGCAGCACAACAAGAAAAAGTTCAGGCAACTCAATTCTTGGAAGCCTTTCAAAAATCTCAAGAAGCTTGGGAAATTGTTCACATTATCCTTAATGATGACAATCTTACCAATATTCAAATCAAATTATTTGCATCTCAAACCCTTAGATCTAAAATTACCTATGATTTACTTCAATTGCCAGAATCAAATTATGAACAATTAAAAAATTCAATATTGGATATCATTGTCAAATATTCGCTTCCTAATCAAAAGTTAATTCGTACCCAATTATCAGTTGCATTATCTCAATTAGCATTACAATATTTGTCTTGGACAAATGCATTTTCAGAAATTGTTAATAAATTGTCTTCTAATCAAAGTTTATTACCTGTTTTATTGGAATTCTTGAAAATCTTACCTGAAGAATTATCCGATGTTAAAAAGACAAACTTAAGTGATGAAGAATTCAATCAAAGAACTCAAAATTTGATCAGCGATAACGTTGAGCAAGTGTTATTGATATTGAAGAATTTGACTGATTCCAGTCAAGGTGGAGACTCGCTATTAAGCTCTTCTATTCTTGATTGTTTGAATAGTTGGATAAAAGAATGCCCAATTGAGAGTGTATTACAAATTAGTTCGTTAACTGCATTGGTATTCCAAAGTTTATCCAATGACCAAACTTTTGACAAGGCCATCGAATGTCTTTGTACAATCATAAGAGAAACTAGAGATATTGAAAATGATGAATTGATTGATGCATTATACCAACAGATTTTACAATTAAATAAGTTCATGCAAGAACATCCAGATAAATTAGAAGATCCAGAAACCATTGACGGTTTAACTAGATTATATGTTGAATGTGGTGAAGCTTGGCACGTTTTGATTGCTAAGAATCCAAAACATTTCAAACCATTGGTACAAATATTATTACACTCATGTAAATATGAGGATGATTTAGATGTAGTAAAATATACTTTTTACTTTTGGTATTTATTAAAGCAATTATTAACCATGGATAAATTCCAAGAATCAAAAGCTGAATTCCGCGACATTTACGCCGAATTAATCACAATAATTATCAAGCATTTAACATATCCCATAACTGGAAATGATGACGATTTATTCAATGGCGATAAGGAACAAGAAGATAAATTCAAAGAATTCCGATATGAAATGGGAGATGTGTTGAAGGATTGTTGTGCAATTGTTGGTCCAACTATAGGACTTCTGATCCCATTCCAGCAAATTCAAACTTTATTATCCAATGCCTCAACCACTTCATATCAATGGCAACATTTAGAAGCTCCATTATTCTCAATGAGAACTATGGCTAAGGAAATCCCTACTAAGGAAAAAACAATGTTACCTACCATCATGTCATATTTAGTTCAGTTACCAGAACATCCCAAAATCAGATACGCAGCTACATTGGTATTGGGAAGATATACCGAATGGACCGCCAAAAACCCCGAATTTTTAGAACCACAATTGGACTATATCATCAAAGGCTTTGAGCCAGCTTCAACCGCATCTGCTAGTGGTACAAGTACTCCTGTTCCCAGAGGTAGTGTCCCACCTGGGTCAGCTGATAGTAAAGCAAAGAATGACATTGCTATTGCTGCATCAAGAGCATTAATGTATTTCTGTCAAGATTGTTCCGAATTATTGGTCAACTATTTAGAACAATTGTATATGTTGTATGGACAAGTTAAAGATAGATTGGATTTAGAATCCCATTACGAATTGGCTGATGGATTGGCACATGTTATAAGTAAGGTCCCAGAAGAAAATATGTACAAAACTACCGAAATGTTCCTTGCTCCAACATTAGAACTATTACGTAAATTGAGTGAAAGTGGTGCTGGTAATGAAAAACTAATTGCTGATCAAGTTGAAGTCATAACTATTTTTATTCAAGTTTTGAAAAGTCCGGATTTTGAAAAACCATCATATCCAGTTGCTGATTTGTTTATGGATAAAATCTGGCCAGTTGTTTGTCAATTGTTGAATAATTTTGGTTCCACTTTGATTGTGAGTGAAAGAATTCAGAAATTGATTAAAGCGGGTGTTCAATCATTCAGTACATACCTCAACCGCATCTTGCCCGATTTGGCCAATCTTTTGGTTCAAGGATTCAAAACCACTAATTTCGGTTGTTATCTTTGGGTTTCAGGGGTAGTTATTCGAGAATTCGGTGATGAGTATTCCACAGCCGAGGTTAAAGAAGCAGTCTATCAATTTGGCTTACAGCAATGTTTCACCTTTTTCGAAATCTTACAAGGAAAGAATGAAGAGCAATTAAAACAACTTCCTGATGTGATTGAAGATTTCTTCAGAATGATGAATGACTTATTAATGTTTTATCCACATAAATTATTACATAATTTCGAGTTATTGAATTCGACATTAAATTCCGCCCAATTAACTTTATCAATTATCAATGAATTCGAACCAATCATATCCTGTGTCCATTTCTTAATTGATTTGGTTTCTTGGGGATTACCTCATCCTCCAATCTCGTTATTCGAAGACAATCCAGAACCATTAAAACAATCCATGCAACAATTCGTCATGCTCGACAACCATGGAGGAGAATTGTTACGTGTAGTCCTCAATGGAATCATTTTTAGATTTCATAATGATGTTCAACAAGATGCAAATGATTTAATGTTGAAGATTTTAAGAGTTGTTCCTGATACAAATTTACCAGTGACTTGGTTAAGTGAAGTCGTTAATAGTTTACCTAATATCCAGAAAAAGGAAACTGATAGATTGTTGAATACCGTTAGTGTGGCATTACCAAATAAGGATAATAGAAGGGTTAGATCTGCATTGAGAGATTTCGTTAGCTGGTATTCGAGAAAGAATGTGTCTCCAAGATCTGAATTTTAATATGTTTATCGAGTTGCGGGTTGTTGTTATTTATATAGTTTATATACGGTTAATATAAAAGTTCTGTTTTGCGAGTTTTCATTATGTCGACATTCAAATGATCGGATACCTTAAGATTTTGCGTTAATTTTGAGTATCTACCCGTTTGTTCGTCCCAGACTACGTAGAACATGATGGTTGGTGCTATTGGTGAAAGGGCAAAACTTCAACAATGGCGGGTAACATATCTGAAACTTCCAAGAATTGGTAGCGCGTTATGTTGAAGATTAAATCGTCCCTGGGATGAACGTTGTTTTGGTTATTTTTCATTGTTATGTTCCATAGTAATGCAAAAAAATTGATCATTTTGCTTTTAATGAAGGTTCCGAAGAGTTGGGGTAATTCCCTTTTGGATTCCTTTGGTTTCGCCCTGAATGTTAAATAAACCATTGAGGAGACAAGTTACCAACCAATTAATTAAAATTGTTCTGTAATAGATGCAAAAAATAAAAAGTTGGTAGCGCTATGTTCTATTCGTTTGAATAATTCCCTGTTATTAGCTATGTAAGACAATTCTTGTTTCAAAATCCATACTATATATACATGTTTCTAAATGCAAATCAAATCAACCAGTATTGTATACCTTCTAGATAAAACCAAAATATTAGGGTGCCATGTATCACCTTAGAGCATCAACCAAGCAATAATTGTTTATCTATGCTGTTTTCCATAGAATTCAACAGGAACCAAGTACTTCTCTCTTGTCTGAGTGACACTAACAACGTACCCATCAATGATTATTTTTTGCAATAATGGGTAATTTTCTAGGTTTACGTTACGTGGCCTTATAGCCCTGAAGTCATGAGATTTTGGATGTATTCCCCCTGGAAGTCTACTGAAATCTGGTTTCCCGCTTCGAAAGCCTACTTGTTCTATTGATGAGAAGCTTAGTATTTTCAAAGACTTCTTATGATGTGCTAGCAATTTGTCATAGTCTGTGGCCAGTTTGTTGTAATCGTAGCGTATCCAATAGATTTCTTCGAGGCTCGTTTTTAATGCTTCAATAAATTTGTACCAGCTGCTCTCAGTTGTGTTAATTTCAATTTCTAGTGCTTTAAGAGATGTGAAATTCTCAGCCAAAGTGGGCAATTTCTGCAACAGGGGGTTTTCAAAACAACATATCTGCAATCTTTTAACCCGGTGAAGATCGAATCCGGATAAAACATTTTGTACATTTCTAATATTAAAACTTCTTAAATACAATTCATCAACGGCAATTTTGTTTGGTACAGTGAACTCAGGTGGTTCAATGAGCTTGATACTTTTCAACTTAGTGAATTTTGGTAATTCATTTTCTATCCAGGTTCTCTCCGTGTCTTTCACAAGCAAATGAGTTACCAATCTGGTGGGATATACCGCTTCAAGACTGTTACCAAACCAATGGTATTCCGAGACTGATGCTTTTTGATGATTCAATATCCACTTTTTGATTTCCATGTAAGAAATATCTAGGAAACTAATAGAACACTGGTGGGCCTTTCTGGTTATGGTGTTCAACGTGTCCACTAAAACCAACCTATCATTGGCAAAGAGAATATTCTTCATATATTCGGGATAATAATAGGAGCTTTTAATTAACTCTAACAATTTCATGAGTCCAAGTACTGTATACTTCATATAAAACAGAGAGTACAAGCTCTTAGGGACATTGATTCCTTTTCTGGATATGACATCATCATATACGTAGATTGATTTAAATAACTTTACCTTGCAGGCATTTTTGAAGCGTCTATGGGTCAAGGCTAAATGAAACGTATCCATCTGGTTCACATATTCTAAAACAATCGCTAAAATATCGTCTGGAAGTAAAAATATTCCTTTGCTGAAATTGTTAGCTGACTTCAAAGATTCTGATAGTTGATATAGTTCTTGTCTTATTTGGAGTATTTCGTTTCTAATATCCTCTTTAGACCGAATTTCTCTGGAAGGAGTTTCTGGAAGCTGGAGCACGTCAGTTTCCAATAAGTACTCAAATGATGAATCCATGGTTATATTCAAAGTTGTATAGCAATGCTGGAAATTGACTTCAATGAATTTATTAAGATGCCAATTCAACTCATAAAATATATAGTGGGAACTGCGTGATATATACTGTAGAATATTTCATCTAGGTATCAGCTGCTTGTTGGTGATGAGGGTTATTAGGGAGGGATTTTTAACACTACTTGCAGGTCGGCTTATGAGCCCCCTTTGGGCCCTTCTGGAAACGTTAATAAAACAGGATGTGGTATGACAGGACCCAGGACTGTTATTCCCATAATTCAGGTTACATTCTTGGTCCTTCCTTGGCATAGAGTTCACTCTTGTGTTTCAGAATGTACACAAGTTACTTTTAGGTAAGGGCGAGTTTACGCCCAGGTTCTGCCTGTCACGTCTTCATCATACAGTGCTCATCCAGACTTGGATAGATACCTGTATACTTTACACTTATTCGAAACGGAATCAGGAACCATAGAGCAAGAGTCCTTCTATGAATCGTACATAAGAGTTCATCTACGAACGCCACTTAGCTTAGGAATATTTCAGGTTCACCTCCCGTATTGCAACACACAGTCTCTGGGATCCTCTTTGGACTGTGCACAGCTCTTCTCTGCCGTCAAACAAGCTTAAACTTCTCGTTCTATCATATGTAGCTCCTCTCTTAGAGGTTTTACCTCCGGATAAGGTCTCCCTTATAGCGTGGTTGGGTCCTTATTGCACCAATCAAACATGATGGTGTCAAGAAAATTCTATTCGTGCAATCAATAACTGCAGCAGCTTGCTATCAATACTCTAAGTATCAAACAACTTGGTGGGTTTTCAAATGCCCAATGTTTTTTGGGTTTCAAGGCATCAGCAGACACACAGATTTTTGACACATTTTAATTTCGAGATACAATTTTTTTTAATTGCTACCCAAATATTTTACGCTTTCATGTTGCAATTTATAATAATTTTTTTAGCACATTTACTTCATTATTGGAAGATGATGATTGCTATAGAACTCATCTATTCATTATTCAGGAATACATACAATGGTCCCACAGGCTCAAAATTAGATGGCTTTAATTAGGCAACATATTCAATGATTTAGTACGGCATATTTCGCTACTTACTTTTGTTCTTCATTCAATATTACACTTGTATCTTAATTCTATAAATTATGTTTCTCTTATGCCTGGATTACTCTGATACTATAACTTGTAGTAATCTCCCCCCGAGTTTAATGTCTTCATTTTTGCAACACTAAATAGACTTGCAGCAATTGTTTTGAGGTTTGAATCTAAGCGCTACCAGCTCGAGTGGAATGATTTTTATTGGGGAATGTGAAACGTTTCTGCATATTTTCAAAAGGTCATTTCTCCCTGACAGAACATATTGTGGTAATCAATGACACATGCTTGTGTTCCTCAATGGAACGAAGTGACAGAATCTAGGGTTTTGTCTCTGAGGTCAGCTTATTAAACCATTGCCATGGGCGATATGTAAGTCGTAATAATACTAGAATTGGTCGCCAATCATATTCAGACAGTTTTACTGTCGGCTGACTCGTCTGAAAGACCTAGTAGTGAAAATTGTTAATGATTCTTCAGTTATTTCCATTTATTAGTATACAAGACAAATTATAGGGGCCAAGTGGGGTATCGGTATATGTTTCACAAAACAAATTTGTATTTTACTTTACTCTCTCGGCATCTGTTTTTTACTTTCGCAGTTCGTCTAACTTTCTGACATTTTGAAGAGTGGATTTTTCACTACTAACGAAATCATAGGCTCGCGCTTACATATATATACTCATTTGAATCGTTTTCAGTTGTTAGGGATTTGCGAGCTTTCTAAATCAATTCTTTTGTGCATAAGTTACTCAAGCTACTTCAATCAGGTTCTTGAGCCCGAGGGAATGGCAGATCACATTCAAACGTTGAGAGCAAGTGCTACATCTCCCATCCCTTATATTTCCTATAGAAAAGATTTAAAATCGAGCAACTAGTTCAATGATCCTGCTTAGACAGATACGTGGACCCAAATTGATTGGGACCTTCATTTCCCCTGAATGGATTTCTTGGATGATCTATGTAACATTGACAATAAGACTGCACAAAACGCGCTAAAGCTTATCGTAAGATTAAATAATTTCGTCAAACTATTGTTTACAAAACATGAATAAGAGAAGTTAGTTTTTAATCTTTATGAAGATGGGCTGGTCATGTCAAGAGCGAGGCACTCTTTTTGATTCTGAAGACAGCTAGGGGGGTTCGTCTTGGTTCAAAGGGTCGATTTACCTAGATAATGAAAATGGATTAAGAATTAATATTAGTGAACACGTCCTTTTTCTGCTAATTTCGACGTCCATTGCCGCAATCTCGATTCTTAAAATGTAAAACCTGTTTCCCTTTTGGGGCTTGTTCGCACAATTTGGGGATTATTTTTTATGCAGTCTAATAATTTTAGCGAATATTATTTTTTAATTTCATATTCATTTAAACAAAGTGACATAGAAAGCCTATAATTCTGTAAAAGCCACTCCAATACTCTTTGAACTAGTGGTGTATACTCGCTGGACACTTTCAAGCTGAGTAAGCTGAACCTAGAGTAATCTTCTAGAAACTGGTTTCCTACAATCTGACTTTTCGTATAAATATGCCGATAATTTATTTCCATGCAAGTCTAAAAATTTTGTTTCTATGCGACTAAGAAAATTTGTGATTTGCAATCACAAAAGTTTGATTCGTCTATTTTCTAATATAAAAATAAGAGAGATTCCTCGAAATTGATAACTCCTGTTTGAATTCTCTTTCCTTAGATTCTATTCAAGTATCATTTCCAACTCCTAGTCTTTCGTTAATAAATATACAAAAATGCAATTCTCCAAGGTCGCTTTATTAGCTGTTGCAGCTGCTCTCATCAACGCTGAAGAAGTTGTTGAAGAAGTTTTACATACCGAAGTTGTTACCATCACTAGCTGTGAACCTTATGCCACTGAATGTCCAGTTGCTCCAGAGGAACCAGCTCCAGTTGCTCCAGAGGAACCAGCTCCAGTTGCTCCAGAAGAACCAGCTCCAGTTGCTCCAGAAGAACCAGCTCCAGTTGCTCCAGAAGAACCAGCTCCAGTTGCTCCAGAAGAACCAGCTCCGATTGCTCCAGAAGAACCAGCTCCAGTTCCTGAAGAACCACCTGTTACTGTTTTGGCCCCTGTCTTCAACGAAACTATTTACGAAGGTTCTGCTAACAAATTTTCTGCTGGTGCCATTGCTTTAGTTGCTGGTGCTTTATTGGCTTTATAGGTGGTGATATAGCTACATAAATAAATTTATAAATTCTAATATTTTACATCTCTTATGCGATTAGTTTATTCAATAAGTGTCCATTCTTATTTATACTGTAGTTAATAGGGAACCCATCTCTTTAGTTGCAAATAACTTTTCCTATTAATATCGCTCTAGAATCTACAAAATAGTATTATCTTCTAATGGATCTTGTAATATTTGAGGATTTCTCTTTCAATATTTTTTTTCTTGAATCATATGTATTACGATATATGAAAATAAATAATTGTAAAGGTATTATATATGGCTCCTTGACTAAGACCTAGAGGGGGAACCTATATGACTTTAAGCGGTTCAAAAAACCCTGTATGGGCGTACTATCTAATAGAGTATTACATAGCCTGAAACCATTGCCACGTGATATACACGTGATTAATTCTTATGGCTCCGAGCCCAAATATGAGCAAGGGATACTGCTACATCACCAAATGAAACAATTTGGTGTTATCTCTAGTATTCTTGATTAGATTTTATTCTTTGATATTGTAACATTGACAAATGGCAATTAAATAGCTGTCGGATATGGTAGAATATATTCTAAAAGTTTACGATTTGCGTTCATTTTTTTTGCAACCACTGAAATTTTTCGCAACTAATCTACAAACAAATAAATAGAACATGTTATAAGCAAGAAAAACATCAATTAAGTATTTAAATTTATATATCTTATATAGAAAACAAATCAATGATCATAGTAAAATCTTTGAGAACAACTTATTGTTAGAAACAGCAAAATTTTTAATTATCAAATATAAAAAAATAGAGTTTTGGAAGTCAAAAACAAACCAGCAAGCCTTCAACTAATACCATTTACCATTCTTCGCTTGCTTTTCGTCTTCGGAATCACTGTCATCATCAAAATCTTTTCCATTCTTACCCTTGTTAACGTCACCTTTGTTCTTACGACCATTGCTAAACTTTGGAGGTTGTGGAAGATCTTCAAATTCATTATCAAAATCAACATCTGACCATTCTTTTTCGTTTTCATTATCATCGTTTTCGTTTTCT
This sequence comes from Hemisphaericaspora subhashii, assembly GCF_019202705.1. NCBI lineage: Eukaryota > Fungi > Ascomycota > Pichiomycetes > Serinales > Debaryomycetaceae > Hemisphaericaspora > Hemisphaericaspora subhashii. The sequence goes on along the minus strand of NW_026057209.1, from coordinate 202,329 downwards.
TTTTGCTTCTCCTTTCCATTGGATTGATTATCTTTACCATTACCACCTTTGCTGAACTTTTGCTTCAATTTGGCCAACTTTGGAAATTTAGTCTTAAAACCTTCACCTTGATCTTTGTTGCTGTTGTTGTCTTCTTCCTGGTCCCCTCCTTTTCCGAACTTGGATTTTAAACTGTTGCCACCATCTTTGGTGTTATCTTCTTTGGACTTACCATTGTCCGTTTCTTCATTTTTACCACCACCAAATTTGATGTTTCTCTTTTGAATTACGTTTGCAACTTCAGGGGATGAGAGCTTACCAAAATCATTTCTGTTCTTGTCACCATCCGTATTGGTTCTGTTCTTGTCACCATCCGTATTACTTCTGTTCTTGTCATCATCCAACTTATCTCTGTTCCTGTCACCATCTAAGTTACCTCTGTTCTTGTCAACATCCCGGTCACCACTGTTTTTATCACCCTTGCGATTCTTGTAACCATCTTCATAACCATCTTCATAACCATCTTCATAATCATCGTCATAATCTTTTTCTTTATCTTGATTCTTGTTACCACCCATATTTCCCTTACTAAACTTTTCCTTCAACTTGGCCAACTTTGGGAACTTGGTCTTTGCACCTTGGCCTTGGTCTTTGCCACCTTGGTCCTTGTTGTTGTCCCCCTTTCCTTCCTTATCATTGTTATCGTCACCATCAAGTTTACCATTGTGATGAGTATCATTCTTACCATCGTGTCTGTCGTGGTGGTCTTTATCCTTACCCCCAAGCTTACCATCATGCCTGTTGTGGTGATCATCATTCTTGTCATCATGTTTGTCCTTACCATCATGGTGTCCATCATGTCTGTCATTATGGTCTTTGTCCTTACCATCGTATCTATCATGTTGGTCTTTATCGTTACCATCGTTCTTTCCATCATGTCTATCGTGGTGTTCATCATTTTTATCATCGTGTCTATCATGGTGTTCATCGTGCTTGCCGTGATGGTCTCTGTCTTTATCATCATGTCTGTTATGGTGATCATTATCCTTGCCATCATGTTTGCCGTCAAGCTTACCATCATGACTATTGTGATTGTCTTTGTCCTTACCGTCGTGTCTGTCATGATGGTCTTTGTCCTTTCCATCAAGCTTATCATCATGTTTGCGATCGTGATGATCATCGTGCTTACCATCAGCCCTGTTGTGGTGGTCTTCAGGTTTGTTGACATGGTCATTGTGATTTCCATCATGCTTACCATCGTGATCACGTTTTCCTTCATCAACTTGTTTGCCAGAGAACTTTTGTTTGTCCTTAGATTCTTCTTCTTCTTCTTCACAACCTTCTTCTTCTTCCTTGTTGTTGTTATCCTTATTATTGTTCTTTCCAAACATACCCTTCAAATCTGGTTTCTTGAACTTTCCGCCGAACTTAGACTTCTTAGAATCTTCAGGAACTTCTTCTTCACATTCTTCTTCCTTTGGTAGTTCCTTTGGTTTTTCTTCCTTTGGTAGTTCCTTTGGTTGCTCCTTAGGTTGCTCCTTAGGTTGCTCCTTAGGTTGCTCCTTTGGCTGTTCCTTTGGTTTTTCTTCCTTGGGTTGTTCAACTGGTTGTTCCTTAGATTTCTCTTCTTTCTTTGGTTTTTCTTCCTTCGGTTTTTCTTCCTTTGGTTTTTCTTCCTTAGGTTTTTCTTCCTTTGGTTTTTCTTCCTTTGGTTGTTCTTCCTTTGGTTGTTCCTTTAGCTTGTCATTGTTCTTATTCTTCTTACCCTTACTGAACTTAGCCTTGAGATCCTTCATGCTAAACTTACCCTTGAACTTTCCACCCTTAGACTTCTTTTCTTCTTGTTCCTTCTCCTTTTCTACTTCCTCTTCCTCTTCATCACAGCCTTCCTTATTTTCTTCCTTAGTCTTTTCGGTTTCGTTGTTGTTCTTGTCCTTGTTCTTATTCTTGCTGAACATTCCCTTCAAGTCTGGCTTCTTGAACTTTCCACTAAATTTAGACTTCTTTGATTCAGGATCCTTTTCCTTCTCTTGTTCTTGTTCTTTTTCCTTTGGATTTTCTTCTTCCTCTGGCTGTTCCTTTCCCTTCTTGGTTTCCTCCTCTTCTTCTTCTTCATCCTCATCCTCTTCTTCAACGTTACCCTTATTCTTACTAAACTTAGCCTTCAAACCACCCAAACTAATTTGAGCTTGGAAGTCGACATCTTGTTCAGCAAGGTGTTCAAATGATTCATCAATTTCGGCAAGTGTAGCTTCATCCTCACCATTTCCAGCAAGGTCACGCTTATAATTAAGTGCCTTAGGTTCATAGTGTCCCTTCTTAGGTTTAATGTCCAACTTAGGTTCTTCAATCTTTGGTACACCTTCAAATTTCGGTTCAGGAAATTCTTCCTCCAAATCAATGTCAAGTTCATAATCAGGGGCTGAAGGTGGGATAGGAATTCCCTTCTCATCATACTCCCAATCATCAACATTTTGCTTCTTAAAAATCTTCTTCTTAACCTTCTTCTTAACCTTCTTAATCTTCTTCTTCTTCTTTTTAATCTTCTTCCCTTTCCCCTTCTTCTTCTCAGCAATGATTGAAACACCCTTGGAATAAGTCTTACTGTAGTGCTTAGGTTTGATTTTACCTCCTTGGGCAATAATAGACTTCAAGTTGTCGTCACAGTCAGAATCGCTGCCGTCCATATCTGGAACAACCAACGACCAGACAGTTTGAATGGTCACTAAAGCAATGAGAATCTTTTGTAACTTCATTGTCGGTTACCTATTGTCTTGATGTTAGGAAAAAGGAAGAAAGAAAAGAAGAAGAAGGAAAAGAATGAAAGAAAGTAAAAATTGACAGAAATTGAAATATAAAGAATATTTGATAGGATTATATATCAAGTTGATTTAAGTTTTTCGATATTTTGGATTTTTAGTTTTTGCAACCAAAAAAATTAAAATACACTTAAAGAAAATTTTTACTGTGCACCAAATTTTTAGTTTTTTTGAAATGCCATAGTAAATTATTAAGGAAAGACAAATGCTGGGGAAACTGTTAGACCACATGTATGTATAGGTTCACATACCACTTTGTCACAAAGGGGAAATGTAAATCTTCTCTGCAAGGTAAGCCACAATTGCCTAAGCCTACTTTTTAAGGTAGGCACATTTTTTAGTTGTCGTTTACGTACATAAACTATCATAAAACATTAATTAATAAATGCAGAATCTATAAACAAGTTAAATTAAAAATAATAAACTTAAAACAATCTTGGAATTAACTATCTCGAAGTCATTGTTAAAAAGAAAGAATAGGGCCAAACTCTTAACTTTTATGTAAAATCAAATACAAGTGCAAGAAAACCTCTTAAACTAGACATGACCAGGAACTAATTCATACTCTTGATTCATTGTTCTAGACACACGTGCAGCACCACTTCTCATGTTCAACTTGGACAACCATGTCGAAAACAGAAAACGTTTCTTTCTCTTCACGGAATTAAATTCATCAACCGTCCCATTCTTCAAACTAAACTCGTCAACCGCAAACTTAACCCCACCATCCTCTAAATCACCACTACTTACAATTGTCTTCCTCTCAATCGTAGGCGGTCTCCATCTCTTCAACATCAAAGAACTAAGCACCACACTAAGTGAACTCATCATCATAGCCGCACCAGCCATCACCGGAGACAACATAATCCCAAATGGCAAAAAACAACCCATGGCAAAAGGTAACATACACACATTATAAACCACCGCCCAGACGAAATTAAGTCTAATTCTATTAAATGTAACATTTGATATCCCCAAAGCGTTAATCACACCATGTAAGTCAGTAGTCTTGCCACTATCTCTATTCCCACCACTACCAATCAAGACAATATCTGCACTCTCAATCGCAATATCAGTACCTGAACTCACAGCCATACCTATATCTGCCTTTGCCAATGCTGGAGCATCATTAATCCCATCCCCCACGAATGCAACACCGACGTTTTTATCCCCACCGAGACGGGATTTGATTTCACTAACTATAGTGTCTTTGTGAATGGGACTAACTTCATAAAAGATATTGGATTCTGATATACCGACATCACGACCGATCTTGAAAGCAGCTCCACGATTATCACCGGTGACCATTCCGACTATGTATCCTTGTTGTTTGAGATATTGGACGACTTCACGGGATCCTTGTTTGACGGCATCTGCGAGCTCGAGACATCCAGCATAGTGGCCATTGATGACGACATGGGAGATGGTGTTGATGTTTTGAGGGGTGATGTGGGAGAAGGAGGACGTGGAGGAAATGAGGTCGGGGAAGGTCAGTTGGAGGAGTTTTAAATTCCCAACACAGACATGATATGTTTTCATATTTCGTAATGTGACTTCTGCTTGAATACCTTGTCCTGTCAAGACTTTGATTTCTCCAATTGTGGTATCGAATTGATCTTCATCGAAATGAAGACCTAATTTGGCCTTGGCGGCTTTTGTTAATGCTCTACCTACAGGATGTTCCGAATTACATTCTACCGATCCAACAAGTTCCCACCATTCATTAGAATTAATGTCTTTTTCATTCTCTGGTAATACCTGTTTATACCCTGCCAACACCATTTCTCCAGTAGTCAATGTTCCTGTCTTATCAAATAGAATCACATTCACACCTGTTGTCTTTTCCAAAATATCAGCACCTTTAATCAACACCCCATTGGTAGCGCCTACTCCAGTCCCCACCATGACTGCAGTTGGAGCAGCTAAACCTAAAGCACATGGACATGCCACCACCACCACCGAAATAGCTAAAGTTAAACAAACGAAAAATTTCCCATTTTCATCCTTTTTGAAAATCAGGGGTAAATTGTCAATATGCACGATATTACAAGTTATCAACCAGGCAATGAATGTGAATAAACTAAGTGCTAGCACAACTGGAACGAATCTGGCAGCAATATAATCTGAAAACCGTTGAACTGGGGCTTTATTAACTTGTGATTCCTTGACTAGTGTAATAATTTGTTGAAGTTGGGATTTATGACCAGTACGTGACACTCTAATATGTATCAAGTGGGGTCCATTTAAGGAACCTCCAATGACGGGATCTGAGGGACGTTTGTGGATTGGGAGGGATTCTCCTGTGATTATGGATTCGTCAACTTCGGTTTCACCAAATACGATATGTCCATCCGCGGGGATTTTACCTCCTGGTAAGACAATGGCAATGTCGTTGGGTTGGATTAAGTCGATACTGATTGTTCTTGTTGCAAAATCGTGAATTGTACTATTGGCACTGGCGGGTTTCTTTTCGTTTTGGGATGAGATATGTTGTTGTTTCATGAATTCTTCATATCCGGCTGTATCTTTGACAATTGTACAAATGGAAGGTGTTAATGAAAGTAAACTAGATAATGCAGTTGATGTGGCACCTTTTGCTTTATTTTCCAATAATTTCCCAAATGAAACAAATCCAACAAGCATAACTAAAGTATCAAACAATACCTTGGGAGGTTTATTTGTTTGACCTTTCCAAACACTAAGAATGATAGTTGTGATTGAAAAAATATATGAGATTGAAGTTGAAATACAAACCAAAACATCCATGGTTGCTCCTTTAAATTTATTTCTAACAAATGAATTTGTCTTTTTAAGAAATACTTCACCTAATTTGAATAATACATATGATCCTAATAAAAGTTGAATTAATGTCACTAAAAATAATCCTGGGAAAACCATTAAATTCATCCAAAATTTCTTCTGTTGGGTATGATTAAGTACCATTATCGGTATACCGAATATTAAACATTGTATTACGTTACTTTGCCAATATTTTATATCTTTAGCTTTGGAAAGTAATTTCAATTGTGTTGATGTTGATTGATCTATTGAGTTTATAACAAAAAATCCAATATCATGATCGATATCATTTAATCCATCTACGATATCTCTGATTCCAATTAGGTTTGGGTTATAAGTAATTGATAATTCATCAGACGAATCTGCTTCTGAGGATGGAGAATCTGACAGTTGTGGAGGTGCAATGGGACCCAATACTTGATATCCTGATTCAGTAGTGGCAGATACAATACCTTGTAACATTAAATCAAAGTCTATTATACCAGAACAACTATGCATATATGCTTCTAAATTATATCTTAATGTACTTTGATCAGTATGATTCTGTATACCCAAAATTCTGAGTGTTATTTCTTCATGTTCTTCTTCATCATCACTTGAAGATGCTGTATCTGAAACAGATTTAATTAATTTAGCATCAAACCCACAATCTTCAATAGCTTGTATAATTTCTTGAGGCAGTATAGTTGAATCATGTTTAATTAATCCTTCTTCAGTAACTAATGATACAGAAACATAGTTGACACCTGGTTTATTTTCAAGTTGTTCAGTAATAGAAGCAGAACATGCACCACAAGTCATACCACCAATAGCAATAGATGTTTCCATAGTAGTAGGGGTTGAACTTTCATTATTAGTAATAAGTTTAGTTGCTTCAATCAGAGCATCAAATCCACAATCTTCAATTATTTGTTTTATTTGATCAGGAGTAATTTGAGAAGTATGAGTGATTAAGCCATTTTCTGTTACTAATGAGATGGATGCATTTGTTATACCAATAGTAGATTCTAGTTGTTCTGTTATAGTAGCAGAACAAGCACCACAGGTCATCCCCCCAATAGATACTGATGTTTTGTGCATGGGTGTACTGTTCGCGGGTATTATATTGGTATTATAATCTGTATTTAAGGAATACAGTTTAATCTCTGATTCATCAACTCCCATCTAATATTATTCTCTTAGTAGTAGTTGGTTGAAGTTGATATATTGAAAATATTCTGGCGGAACTTTTGGTGTAAAAAAAATTATTTGATTTATTCCGAAATATCCTTAATACTGATTATTAATTAATTAAGGACCCTAATTTTCCTTTGTTACCGAATTCTTCTTTGTTAGTTAAGAAAAATCAAAAACAAAACGAAAANTTCCTTTGTTACCGAATTCTTCTTTGTTAGTTAAGAAAAATCAAAAACAAAACGAAAATCAATTGAAGAAGAAGAAGGAATTTGAAATATTTAAAAAGGATTGAAGATTTATTTAAATTTAAATATAAAACTAAAGTATTGACAAGTAGAAGATGTTAAGTTAAAATTTTTTTACAGTAGTAACCAATTACCGTAAAGCAAGGCAAAGTGAACAATGGGCAAATTAAAAATAAACTTTTTATCTTTTTCATCTCTTCTGCCATATGCATTTTCTTTCGTAAATAAAAGCAATTTCAAATTTTTCTTTCTTTTCAGTTCCATAAATAAATTTATTAATTACCGAAAATCGGTAATTACGCACGCATATTAAAATTGATTACATCATTTACATCAATTACATTCATGTTACATCTATACCCCATTTCGTAAATACTCTAACTAACAACTAAATAATTGTACCTTCAAGTGACTTATTATTATCTTCACTTACTTCTTTACTACTGCTACTACCACCAGTCTTACCTCTTTTAGATAATCCAGTATTATGATATTTATGTGATAAATGTTTATAAGCTTGTTTAGTATTTAGGATTCTACCCTCATCATCCTTATAACTTAACAGTACCTTTGGATTATATTGTTTAAGCTTATTCTCACTCTTCTTATTTGTATTCTTATTCCCATTGATTCTTCTATCATACAGTCTATTATTGGTATTATTATCAACCACTATACCCTTAGATACTAAACGTTTATCTAATTCCTTACTAAACATAACTTCTCGATCTACTTTCAGTAGTTTCATATATGATTTATCCTTTTCCAATTCATCTCGTAATATTCTTTCTTCAATTCCAATCTTAATTCGAAGTAATTCTGATTGTTTAGCAGCTTCTTTCCGTTCTAATTCTTGCTTCTTTTCTAAGTCAGTTTCCTTAGAAACTAGATTTTTTGCATGAAGAAACTTTAGTGTTTCCGCTAAACTTCTATTAAACTTAGGTCCTTCTTCAGGCTCTGCTGTAGTCCTATCCTCGTCTTCATGTTCATCGTGCTTGTTTTCATCTCTCGCTCCATTTTCAAGGGATTCCTTAGTACCGTTATCCTCAACACCATCACTATCAATTTTGATCTTTAAGTGCGGCTCTTCTTCATCTTCCTGTTTAGACAAAACTTTCTTATCCAAATTATTCAAAAAATCCGACGTATCATCAAATGTATCAAATTCCTCTTTTTCTAACTTATTCTCAAACTCCCATCTCCTAGTCTCAGCTATTTCATAAGCCAACTGTTCAACACTCAAAGCACCCTTACTCTTCTGTTTAGACTCCCGACTAGACTTAATAGCTTGTTGTAATTCTTCATATTCGTCTTCTATATCAACCTCAATGTTTTCCAATTCGATTGGCTCAGTCTTGATTGATTCTGAAACGATTTTTGGTCTAGATGAATTCTTTTTCTGTTTGATTTTCTTCATCTTTATGACATTCTTTGGTTTCTTGACTTCTTCAACTGTATCCAATTCCTCAAATAAATCACCAAATTTCATATCAGCATTACTCTTCTTACTCCTATCAACGTCTTTCGACTTTGGAAGAACAATCTCAGATCCAGTCATGACTAATTTCTCTTTCGTCAAATATTCACTGCCCCCTTCTTCATCCTCATCCTCACTCTCGCTTTTGTCATCTTGATTTTGATATCGCCTTCCGCTATATTTAACACTTTCTGCTTGTTTCTTCTCATCTAGGTCTCGTTTGAGTTTTGCCTCCGCTAAAAGTCTTTCATTAGTCAAGATATCACCTTCATCTTCATCTTCATTATTAATTATATCAGTGTCTGCAAGTGTAAGGATCTCCTCGTTGTGAATTTGTCGCAATTCTTTCCCAGTATGACCTATTCTAGTCTCTTTAATATCTATATCATCAGTCTTATTCGACTTTGTAAGGAGGGGTTTCTTCTGCTTCTTGATGGATGGTTTACCTAGATTGTTCAACCAATCATCAGTATCCACAATCCCTTCACTTTCAATTCGATCAGGTATGATCATTGTTTCTTCTTGGGGTCTTCTTTTTCTTGCATTCTGGATTTCGACTTGTGCCCGTTTTTGTTCTTGATATTTCCTATAGTTTTCAATCTCGATATCCTCTTGGGACTTTTCAATTGGGATTGGTTTTAGTCCAATTGATATCCGTAGTTTATTAGTTTCCTCTATTGATAATTCTATGATGGAGTCATCTTTAGGTTGTTGCTGTTGTCGCGGTATTGGAATCGGTTTCAATCCGGCTTTAAGTCTGAGTTTGTTCGTTTCTTCTATAGATAATGATATTTCTTCAGACATTTTGTAATGCTACAGGAGATTAGTGTTGCCAAAAAACGAAGTAAAATAGAAAATGATGAGTTTATAACATGCGACATTTTATCCTACTGAAGAATGTCGCAACTGATGCAAAAAATCCAAATCGCGACATCTGTCAAATGGATCAAAATTCTTCTTCAAAACAAACAATATGATCCTTGACACTTGAAGCTTTATACACACTACAATGAATAGTGCTAGTAGCAACAGTAGTGATGAGTCCAGTTCACTAATGTATGACCTTACTATAAACAAAGTAATTGGCACTTCTGCCAAATCATCCAACCAATTCATAGCCCAAGATAATATCATTGCATATGTTGCCAGTGGAGGGGTGGTTGTAAATATCCTAGATCCAACAGATAGCACCAAAACTACAAGACAACGCTTCTTTTGTGCCAATTCAAAACAACACAACCTACCACCTAGCATATATGACCTGACTGAAATAGTGGAGCGAGATTCATACGGCTTCCCCATCAACTCACCCAGTATCATCACCACCTCCTCCAACAATAGTCCTGGCGCCGACCCAAACATCCCAGATCAAGACCTATCCCTGACCTCACCCAGCAAACTCAAACAAAAACTCCGAACAATCTCAAGTCTAGCCATCTCACCCAATTCCCGTTTACTCGCAATTGGAGAATCTGGGTATCTCCCCCGTATCCTCCTCTTCTCCCTCGCGCCAAATCTGTCCCATTCACCAATCATGATCATCTATGAGCATTCATTCGGTATAAATTCATTAGCATTCTCCCCCGATCTGAAATATCTATGTTCCTTAGGTGTCGTGAATGATGGATATATCAATATATGGAAACTCGGCCAGAGTGGTGCAGGATTAATTGGGAGTAATCGATGTACGTCGGTGATTAATCGGATGATATGGCATGAAAAAGCGGGGATCATAACTCTAGGACTTCGGATTATTAAGATATGGAAATTTGAACATGATAATAAGATCGATAATGGGAGTGGGTCAGGCAGGAATAGAGTGGAGGTCCTAAAGGGGAAGAATTGTATTTTGGGACAATTGATGAATTCGAATTTTATTGATGGGGCGATCTTGAATGATGATGAGGTTTTGGTGATTACGAGTCTGAATCTGTTATTAGTGTTGAAGTTGCAGAATAATTTTGATATTGGAGCGAAGTTGGTGAGTCTCCAGAAGCCCGGGTTTGACTTTGGATCGGTTGTGGTGGATTATGAAAGGGAAAAAGTATGGTTTGGAACTGGTGATTATCTGGTTATGAGTATGAATATTTCTGAATTAGTCCAGACTGGAGATGTCGAAGCGAGATGTCCCAGTCCGAAGAAAGAACAGTATTCAAGCAAATCAATTATCAAAGTATGTAACATTTCCGACGAGTACATAACCTATTTAACCGACACAGAAACCATCAAGCTCCACCACAAAGAAACGAACTCCGCATCTCCACTCACCCAATCGCTTGCCCAAAACCTTGGCGGTATAAAGCAAGTATCCACGGGACATAGTTACATCTTCTCCAAACAGGGCCACATCAAACGTCTTAACCAAGACCTATCCCCTGTCGATATCGTAGACTTCAAACTCCCAAACCATGATATCTTAGTCAACAACCTCACTTCAATCGAAGCCTACAATGACAACAATATGCTAGTATTAGGAGATAAGTATGGTGCATTATATATTATTCAACTCCTAGAAACGGGATATAAACATATATATACCACCAAGGCGCATTCACTGAGCATAAATGAGATTATTTATTTTCAATTCCATAAATGGGGGATTATAGCCACCATATCGCGTGACCGGATGTTGCAATTTTTTTATAAACAAAGTAAAGATGGGGAATGGGATATTTTACAGACGGTTCCCTTACATAATGGGAATCTTATCAGGTTGATTCAGAATCAAGATAGGATATTTGTATGTTCGACAGATCGAACTATATCTGTGCATAGATTAATGGAGGAAAATCAAGAGGTGAAAGTATATCAAGAGAAAATCATAACCCTAAAATCCTCCCCGGTTGCTATGGAAATCATGGATGAGGAATTGGTAGTTAGTACAATCGATAAATCTCTTCAGATATACGATATTACATCCATCAACTATGAACTCAAACGAAGTATAAAGCTCCGTGATGAGAATGGAACGGAGACGGTTTTGGTCGAACGTATGCATAAACACAAGAATTTATTAATTGCATGGTGTGCCGACCGCAGTTTGAGATTGTTTAATTATTTGTCAGGAAATCATGTTAGTGTGGTCTGGGCACATCTGGACCCCTTAATCGGGATGTTTATTCATAATGAATCTGAATTGGTCACGATAGGTATGGATGGGGTTTTGTTTATCTGGGATATTCTCAAATCTTCCACCTCTCTTCCGGCAGCACCCCCACCTCCTTCCTCGTCGACGGTGGTTGGTAGCAGTAGTGAATCCGAATCGAGTGAAGATGGACTAGTCATGCCAATGTATTCAAAAGTCACAAGAAAGATACTTCCAACAACATCCCTCTCCAAACCCGTCTCCCCCGAGCGGAAATCAATCCGACTGGGAGCGTCGTCGCCATTAGGAAGGTCTCCACCGAAGATATCCAGCCAGAATGGTGGATCTGCGTCATATAGCCCCCCACCGAAGTTGAAATCACCATTTGTGAAACAAAGTTCCCCGACACCCGTGATTCCGAAATTACAGTCTCCCTTAAGGTCGAGTCTGCCTGTTAGGTTATCCAGTCCTGTTTCCTCGCAAACTATGAGAAGTGTACGTAGTAGTATTGGGAATGGTGGTAGTACAGGGGTGAAGCCATATGTAAATCTAGGGTCACCTACTCCCTCTCGTACCAGTAGTACGAGAGTCATACCTGGGAAGAGTTTGACAGAGATAACGATGGGAAAATTAGATGAGGTTGGTAGGAATGTCGCTTTATTGACTGCGGAAGAGAAGTTGTTGTTGGGTGAGAAGCTTCGTGAGACTCTTGTGTTATTGGAGGATAAGCCCAATTCTACCCATATGATGTTGGAGAAATACAGTGATAAGTTATTAGAATTATTTGAGGAGAAATTAAATTTGACAAGTGAAACTAGAAGTTCAAAAGGGTCGTTGAGTGACGACTACCTTGGTGTTGATTAGATTAAATAATAAATATACAAAGTTTTATAGAAGCATGAAAACTATATACATGTGTGTGTGAATTTCATGAGACGTTTTTCTCTACTATTTCCTGGGTTTGATTGATGCTGATTCTATAGGATTCTTGTCTTTCGACTCATCAGCTTGTTTCCAGGGGTCTTCTATTGGCTCCTCGGCTCTTGGTTTAATTGTAGCTGATTGTATTGGGTCCTTATCTTTCGACTCATCAGCTTGTTTCCAGGGGTCTTCTATTGGCTCCTCGGCTCTTGGTTTAATTGTAGCTGATTGTATTGGATCTTTATCTTTTGATTCATCCGCAAGTTTCCAAGGGTCTGCCTCTTCTGATTTCACCTGCTTAAACTCCTTAGCTTCCCTTTCAACTTTTTCCAACTCCTTTCTCAACTTCATATTCTCCTCTTGATCCAACCTCAATTTCTCCATATGCCACCTCTCGTCCAGCTGCTTTGCCAATATCTTAATCCTCAGTTGTCTCACCTGATCATCCACAAGTTCCTGTAAACTAGGCGGCGTATTCCTAGTACGTCTTAACCATTGTAACCATTGTGGAGGGATGCTTTTGAAATAATCAGCTTCATAGAATTCAGGCTTGAATGGTTCGAGTTTTCTACGTAATCTTTGCATGTTTCCATCATTGGTGAATTCCCAATAGGTATTTCCATGAAGGTCATATCCGACGAAAAAACGTTTACGGAAGGGGATGTCACGACGGGCTTGCCATCTATGTACCATCTGTTTCCATGCCGTATATTTGGTATTCATTGGATTACTCATTATGCGTTCTATGGGATGCTTGCTTTCTGGTTGAAATATTATCCATCTTACAAATGAAATCAAGGTTGTTAAGTAGAAAAATGATGGAGACCGGAATTAAATTCAGTCACGTGAAAACATAGAAAAAAATAGATTCGGTCAAGCTTAAAAAGGGGAACAAGAAACAAAGCAAGGATGTGAAAACACGGAGATATGTTGGTTCATTAATCACCAAAGTAACTAAACATCGTATGAGTAGGAATAAATCCGATTCAGTATCAAAACTAAATAAGATATTACCAGTACCGATAGAACTACATAATGGAGAAGAAATAGAATCTAGTAATCCTCATTCCAATCATCCCCATAATCATAACAACAAACTATCACATATAACCGATGTCATCGTAGGCGAAAACCATTCAATTACAGGTGAATCAGGGTCTCCATATATGGTCTGGTCCATTAAGATCACGTTAGATGATTCTATCTATTCTTCGATTTTGATATATAAACGATATAGAGAGATACATAAACTCAGACACGACCTTGCCGATTATTTTAAAGATGATCCAGGGGTTATGATACCTCCGTTGCCACCTAAAGATAGCTTAAGTTTGGATCGGTTGTTTGAATCCAAGAATTGGTTGGAAGAAAGGAGAAAGGGGTTGCAGTGGTTTATGAGTAATGTATTGCTAGACCCAGTGTTTCAAGGCTGTCCTATAGTAAAGGAGTTTATGCTGAAATAACACGGAAGATGGGAACAGCTGATGTGATTAATTAGATAAAAAGAATATTATATAGATTCTGGAATAGGCGATTGGTATTTTCTTTGCCGAGATTTTAGAATCTTCCAGAATAATAAATAATAATGAATGAGGCTTATATTATGCATCGAAATGAAACAAATATGTCAGCCAGGGAGTGATCTCGAAGAGATGAGGTCATACACGTTCGACATATTTCGAACTTATTTGTTATTGGTTTCTTTATTTGTATTTTGTAATCATGAAGTAATAAAGAGCCACAGTTTTTTCTTACTCTGGAAGTTGTAATGACTTTCATATGTATCAATGACCAGCAGCTCTCTAGAGACAAGTTATGAAGTTTGTAGTGATTTCGTAAAAGAAACTTAAAATGGAAATAAACGTGATTTATACGATAGTAAATATACAAATGAGATGGTTGATTAGCTCATCCAATAATTCGGTGTTTATGGATAAACTCGGAAAAGAACTCCGATCCTTTTTTTCGCTTATTAAGATTTTTTTTTTTTTGTCTAGACCGATCTTGACAATTAGAAATCACGTTCTTCAAAGACCGCCGCCGCATTCTTCAACTGAAAAATTTCACAACGACGTTTTTATTTTATTTAAATAGATTTAAGATTTTCTAGAAATTCTTCTTTTCCATTATTTCAACGTTCTTTCCTTTCTGTACCCTTAATTGTATATATATTCAAACACACACATACTAAACATGGTTCATCACAAAGTTACTATTATTGGATCTGGTCCAGCTGCTCATACTGCTGCTATCTATTTAGCTAGAGCTGAAATTAAACCTACTTTATATGAAGGTATGTTAGCCAACGGTATCGCTGCTGGTGGTCAATTAACTACAACCACCGATATCGAAAACTTCCCAGGTTTCCCAGAAGGTATCAATGGTACCACCTTAATGGAAAGAATGAGAGAACAATCTATTAGATTCGGTACTGATATTATTACTGAAACTATTTCAAAAGTTGATTTATCAACTAGACCATTCAAATTATGGACTGAATGGAATGAAGATGGTGAACCAATCACCACTGATGCTATTATTATTGCCACTGGTGCCTCTGCCAAGAGAATGCACTTACCAGGTGAAGAAACTTATTGGCAACAAGGTATTTCTGCTTGTGCTGTCTGTGATGGTGCTGTCCCAATCTTTAGAAATAAGCCGTTGGCTGTTATTGGTGGTGGTGATTCCGCTTGTGAAGAAGCTTTGTTTTTGACTAAGTACGGTTCTAAAGTTTATCAATTAGTTAGAAGAGATCAATTAAGAGCTTCTAATATTATGCAAAAGAGAGTTGCCAATAATGAGAAATTAGAAGTTTTATGGAACACTAATGCCATTGAAGCTAAAGGTGATGGAAAATTATTAAAGTCATTAACTATTGTTAACAACAAGACTAATGAACAAAGTGAATTAGAAGTTAATGGTTTATTCTATGCTATTGGTCACACCCCAGCTACCAAGATTTTCGAAAAGCAACTTGATATGGATGAAGCTGGATATATCATTACTAAACCAGGTACTGCTGCTACTTCTATTGAAGGTGTTTTTGCTGCTGGTGATGTTCAAGATAAAATTTATAGACAAGCTATTACTTCCGCAGGTACTGGTTGTATGGCTGCTTTAGAGTGTGAAAAGTTTATTTCTGAACAAGAATAAACACAGACATTTGTAATTAGCTAAAGTATTTATAGATTTGTCTTTTCTTTGTAATGGTTTTATTTTTAATTTAATTTAATAACGTTTTATTATTAACTTTAATCAAACCTGTTACCCTCGTCATCTCTGCTGTAATATTCCCCCGTAGTAAAATGGTGGATTATTTTCCCGTAGTAGAAATATTCCCGTACCAAGATTTCTTTTTCGCTTCCGTGCCCCGTTTTAACTTTTCCTCACACGCCAGAAGATCTCCCTACTACAACCAAATATCGCCACTTCTTCTATTTATATATCTATTTCTAACACAACTGAACTAACAAGCAGATATGTCGTTCAACAACCCATTTGACAGTGATTTAGAAAGCACAAGAACGAACCAATCACACAAATACAAAGATTATCCTGAATTCGAAACCGTATCAACCAGTATCGAGAATCAACTTCATCATATAAAATATACTCACTTATCTTCAATTAAAGATAATTTAGTTGACTTTGAACAATCCCCAAATCAAAGTGAATTAGGTGAAACTTTGAGTTCTCAGTTTAAGAAGACAACTGATGCCTTTAAGAAATTGAATGAGTTTATTAAACAGTTAAATTCTATAACTAAAACAATCGAGAATCAACACGAAGATGTTGAAATTATAAATTATTTAAAACAACGAGAAGGAATTCAAATTAAACTTATAAAAGATAATTTGGGTGTTTTTAAAAACTATCAGAAACGATTTGAATCATGCCAAGTTAATCAACTACCAAAATCTACCGGAACAGAAACCAGTGGCGCTGCCAGCACAGATCAAGGTACCGCTTTAGGTACACAGCAACAACAGGTGCAAATCACTTACGAGCCTATAAACGCCGAAGAGCTCGAACAACAAACTATACTAATCCAAGAGCGAGAACGAGAAATCCATCAAATCCAACAAGATACACTAGAAATAAATGAAATCTTTTCCAATTTATCCACAATTATCAATGAACAACAATTTCAAATCGATACAATAGAGAATAATATCTTTAGTTATAGCTCAAACGCAAGACAAGCTTCGAATGAATTACGTCAAGCGGAACGATATCAACGGAAATCGGGTGGGAGAATGTTATGTTGTTTAATGATTTTGATTGGTGTATTAGCATTTATCATCTTAATAGGATTAATCTTTTAGAGAAATGCAGCAATGTGTTTATTGCAAAGTTTATATGTCTATAAAAGGGATATAATTAATATTAGATTTATTTGAGTTTTGTTTTTTTAAACTTTCCAGAAATTTATACATCCATCATCACCAGCAGTTATCAAGACTTCTTCTTCTTCTTTATCTAATTTGGTCCAAATGATACAATTGATTTCATGCACTCCGTGAGACGATTCATGAGAGGATTCGATCTCCCATTCTCCATTGCTTTCTTTGTATACTACAATCTTCCCGTCTGAACCAGCAGTAGCGACCTTTCCTGTCACACTGGACCATGCGACTGAATATATTGGATACTTATGTGCTTGGGGAAGGATACTCTCTTGTTCCCAGGTCAATTCTGATGAATGTCTAATCGAACTTGGAAGACTAGTCTTTTCTGTCTCTTTCTCTTCAATATCACTCGACCAAATCCTGGCTGTCATGTCATCACTCACAGATACCAATCTAATCTTCCCGTTCACTGCATTTGGACTCTTCGGATTCTCAAACTTCGAACACCATACAGTCCCTTGATGTCCGTCTAAGACACCAACACATCCCCAATCATCCTCGTCATCCTGTTTGTATACCCTTATGCTATCATCATAACTCGAACTAGCTAACATATTCACCAGAGGATGCCAAGTCACATTTTTCACATCCTGCAGATGATCATTCAACACACTCACACACTCAAACTCCTCCAATGTCTCTGGGTCCGTCTCCCAGATCCAAACTGTCTTATCCCTAGAACACAGCGCGAGCAAAGTTCCATTATAATTCCATTCTACAGCTTTGATTTCATTCTCATGACCCTCGATTATTGCCATTAGGTTCCATTCATTGCGGGGACTGCTTAATATTTGAGCCTGATTAGCGAGGAGTTCTTCGTCTGTACATTCAACTTCTGGTTCATCTATGCCCCAGATCGAGATTGTTGAATCGAAGGAACCTGCAGCTAGGGCAGGAAGATCGAGGAATTCTTCAATTGGATGTTGGTTGTTGATGCCGCCGAGTGGTGGTTTGAATGAGACAGAACGTATTGATCGTTTGTGCGTGTCTTCGAGGATGGAAACTAATGGGAAGTTGGATTGTTGGGATAGTTTGTAGATTTTGGAGGTTTTGTCGGTGGAGGCTGTGACTAGTAATGGAAGCGTTTGGTGGGCACTTACGCTCCATGCTTTATCATTGTGGGCCTTAATTGACTTTAGTAATGTCACCATTTGTGTCTGTCTGTTTGTCTGTCTATGTATGTGTCTCTTTCAGCTGAGTGATAAGATGATGATGATGATGATTAATTCTCAATGGAAATTTTATAAAGTGAAATTTTTTCCGGTCTAAATTTTCAATTTATTCATCACTGAATAACGGACAAACCAAGACAAGGTGACAATGATATTTATTAAGAGAAGTCCGAGACTTCTTGGAAGGCTGAGAGTATTCAGGACTCCTTCTGTATTGCAACCCATCAGATTCAATTCCAGACTTCCAAACAACAACAAATCGGACCCAAACAACAATGACAAACCAGATGAACCCACCAACAAATCCGATGAAGTATCCAAGACCCAAGACGACAAATCCGACGTCTCCACATTCAAAATCAAACCCACCACCACCGCATCCGCTCCTGCCCCAATAGACCCCAGTCTCGGTCTCGAAAAACTCTTAAAAAAGGACAACAAACCATACATCCCCAAACTCAAACATCAACGAGTCAGTTTCGAATACCCGGGACTCCCTAATCAGGATGAATATACCAAGCTCGTGGACAAGCCTAAACGATTCACTCGTTGGACACGATACATCCCCAAGATGTTAACCGCTGTAGCTGTCGTTTGGACAGCATATGCTGTATATGTATTCGTACAAGATCCAGAGGAAGGTGAGAAGAGTCTTGATTTATTGGATCCTAACGAGTTTCATAAATTTGTCGTTACATATAAGGAACCCATTGATGATGAGCATATGTTGATTGAAATTAAACCTAAGTATAATCATTGGGAATATGCTTATGGATCTGATTATGAGAATAAAACGATTTGGAATGGGGAAAGGATCTGGTCAGTGGAGATTAAACAGCCCGAGATAATGGTTGTGAGGTCATATACTCCATTGCCGTTATATTTCTTAAAATCGGAATATACCAGATCTGGAGAACGTAAACCATTGCTTAAAGTAATTGACCCTGATCATGATCATTATGACAGAAATGGGACAATGTGTCTTTATGTGAAGAGATATGGTGATGGGGAAGTATCTCGATTTATTACAAACAAGGAGATCGGGGAGGAATTGGAATTACGTGGTCCTCGTGTTGAATATAAATTCCCTTATCATCCTTTGAAGAAATATTATTCTAGACCGATTTTCAAAGATTTGCCATCAAAAGTTGAGCCTGAGAATTATTTGAATATTATTAAGAAAGATAACAGGCTTCCTGATTCTGATAATATCGATTTCTACGCCGGCGGAACTGGAATAGCCCCAATTTTACAAGTTTTGTTCTCTAGGAATCCTACTGTTGGGTTTGTGAATATACATTACTCGGCTAGGAAACCAGGTGAACTCGGTCCATTACAAAGGTTTATGTTCTTTTTGGAAAAGCTTGATAGAATTAAAGTTCATTATCATTACGATACTGATTCAAAATCAATTTTACTGGCAAGGGACATTCAAAAACCCGAAAACCCGAATTATTTGAGTCCTTTAAGATTGGAAGAAAAAGAAGCACTTATGACTCCACAAGAAGCAGCTAAATTTAGAGAAGATATCAAATCGGAATATATGGAACATGAAAACTTCCCTGAAGACTCCCAAGAGAAAAAATTAATCACAGAACAGCATCAAAGAGGTGAAAGATTTGATAGTGCTATAGAGCAAGCAATGGCAACAAGCAGGCGTCCTAAGAAGAATGCTAGTCTTGCGCTTGTTTGTGGTCCTGAAGGTTATATTGAATATGTTGCAGGCGCAAAGAAATTGGCGCTGAATGAACAAGGAGAAGTGGCAGGTCTTTTGGGAAAGAAGAAATGGGATAATACAAATGTGTATAAATTATAGAAAATGTTTCCTACTTGTATATATATAAATAATCTAGACGAATTCATCAACAAGGCCGATTTTTTTACTAAAATGAATCAATACTCGTTGTGCATCTCTATGTTTTGAACAGGCGGTAATGACCTCCTTTAATAATTCTCGTTTATCGATCCCACATATCTTTGGATTCCACTCTTTAGAATCTTCCTTTTCAGGTCCGAGTAATTCCTGACAAACTTCAAATAATTTGGCTTTAAACCCCAATTCACAGATTCGTTGGACATATGTTAAGAATACGCGATGGAAATCTTGATCTTCACCCAAGATCTCACAACACAATATTCTATTCTCTAAATGACTGACGGAAATCGTGTTCTCCAAACTCTCAAATCCTTCCTTCATGATCATATTTTTGGATATTTTATTGAAATATTTTCCACGACCTGCTCTTGTCTTTTTAATGATTTCTTCATTGGTTTTATATTCCAATAAATCCACAATAGACTGTTCCTCGTCTCCATTATTGAATAATCCTAATGATTGTGGGCGCTTCTCGTCCGAGCTGTCCCAATAATGACTTCCAAATGCCCACCAAGACTCGGCAATGGTTTGCCAAACACCCAAATCCTTATTATACAAATATCCACTACCATTAGATAAAGTCACCAATGGGATTCCTCTAGCAGTCACAGCACACAACGTAATATTATCCGCCTTGGATAACCCATCTTCCAGAAACCGTTGTCCCAAATCCAACAACGCACAAATCGACGTCTTTAATTCCAACTTCTTAACCGACATATCCCAGACATATAATTCTCCCAAACATGTCACAGCCATCAAATATTGTCCATGACTTTCGAGAAAAGAAATCCCAGACCCGAGGACGATTGGAGGTAGGAGTCTCTTACCTGAAATATGAGAATATACCAAAACAGTCCCGTCGATTGTTGAAATTGCCCAGAATATCAGTCCTTCACAGGCGAGATGTATAAGTTTCGGGATGAAATCACACCATATTTCCCGATCTTTTTTGAAATAGGTTATACGTGATGGTTTTGTTTCATTGCCGCTTCCGTTCTTGATATCGAGAATAAATAATCCTCCTGCTGATTCGCCTTCGGCTCGACTGGTTAATTGGAATCCAAATCGGACTTTTGGAGTTGCTAGTCTAACTTTTGAGAATGCAGTATTGGGGTTCAAAATTACTGATCCGATGAATTTAACAGGTTCCATTTCTCGCTTGAGTTTTTTTGTGCTGGTTGAGGTGCCATTAGGTTCGTCTGATTTGGGACGTTTGTTCAGTTGGTAGAATGAATTGGAGACCGAATAAGATGGTTTATCAAACTCCATTAATGATTTTTGGGTGTTTGAGGGTGCGGCAGGTGCAGATGGCTTACTGGAAATATTTGATGCCGGTTGCAGCAGAGAAGATCCATTTGCAGATATTAAAATTGGTTGGATTCTTCTTTTCCCATTCTTGGTACTTACTTTTTGTTTATCTGTAGTTAAACTTGTTGTCACTGGCTTGACCCTGCTTGTTGATTTAACGGTGGAGGTTGTGGCTGTTTTAGCAGTTGAGCTAGCATTTCTATCACTCATGGCAGAGTGTAACCAATCTACCGATGCACCTTCAGGATCTTCCATATTAGGAGGAGGTATAATTTCCGGTTCTATTTTCCCTTTAACTTCTAATTTATCCTTTCCATTAGACGACCCTTGTTGCTTGCTTGAATCCTCGGTAGAATCCGGTTTATCAGAAGATGGGGCTAGTTTTGTAGTGTCAATAGCGTCTTTCTGATCTAGCATTTCGATCGGAGGTAATGCTATTCTTCTATTTGACGGTTGATTATGTTCATATCTATGATTCATGGGTTTAACAAGCTCAGTCTGTAATTTCTTCAACGATTCCATTGTAGAATCACTTACTTTCCAACCCAATTCTTGGTCAGCAAAACCAACAACTCCCAAATGGCCAGTTGACGTACATAACACCAAGAAATCTCCCTGGTTTAGCCATGCCATGTCTAATATTTCACCAGGGACAACATCCTGTAATACAGACAAAGGAGCATCTTTGGAAGTATTCCAAAATGCAAGAGTCTTGTCTGATCCGGCGGTAGCTACCACACTATAGATATTATTGGAATCATTCTTACCTTCTGAATATAATTTTGGGTTGAATCTTACTACTTCACATGAGAAATCGTGTCCGACTAGACTGATTACATTTTGCCAGTTACGGGAATGGGAAATGATTGATATTAACGATGTTTGATTTTTTCTTGCAGTTGGGATTGAGATTAAGTCACCTTCTGGGGACCATGATATACGTTTATATTTTACATTTAATGGACTTTTATTGAACAATCGTGATATCTTATTGATTAATCTTATTTTGTAAAATTTAGTGGTGGTCGTATCATATGCATATTGGTACACATTAATAATCGTGTCATCGCCAACGGTTACGAGATAGTTATTGGTAGGATCGAAGGCTATGCTTCTTTGAGTAACTAATTTTTGAGCTTTTGTCAAAGTTGATATTTCTTGTATGGTCTTTTTTGTTATGTCATAAATGAATACTTTCCCATCAGTAGTACTCCAAGCGACTAATCTATCATCCTTTGAAACGGACAAATCGACAACTGACTTGGCATTCGTTTGCGGCTGTGGATATATTTGAACATGCGTATCATCTTTTATATTATGAATATATATAAATCCTTCAATATCACTTGAAATAAATGAATTTGAATCTGTTGTAAACCATTTCAATGAATTAATCAAATGGCTATGTGATTTGATTGTGGCTAAAGGATTGAGTTCTTTAATGATGTTGTCTGGATCATCACCAGGTTTAACCTTTGTTATCCTAGTTAATATAGTTGTATGCCATACTTTAATTGTATTGTCTTTACCACCAGTAATTAATTTGGTGTTGTCATTATCAATATCAAGACTATGAATCCCTCCTTCATGTAATACAGATGGAATTTGTATGAACCTCATAACAGCCTTGTTTCTACTCTCTTGTTCTCTATTAGCCTGTTGCTGAAATTAACTTATTTAGATTCACCGTAAACAATGCTGTGCTTCTATGTTGCTTGTTTATTGTCTATTTTTCCAGTGGGACCAAAGTGGTGGAACACAATTTCAGTTCAATTTTTTCTTCCAGAGCTCGTGCTAATTTCTGAAAGTTCCCAGACGAAATGGTAGTAAATCTCCGGTCGAGATAGCTTAAATTTCCTACCACCTAGTACGGGAGATTGTCATTCTCGGTCTACAAATTTTTGTCTGCTGGTGCGAATTTAGTTGGTGAGAGACTATACTGAGACTCTATTGTGGGTAATCGCAGGCGAAACACCTGAAAAAAACTTTTTCTTTCAAACATCAAGTTGTCAGAACGATGCGAACAGAAGAATACACACTCCAACGTTATAGTAGCTAATACTCGCGAATAATCCTATTACGCTATATATATCTAGTAGTTGATTTCAATACTGTTGCTATTACAGTACTGTTTGCCGCCTAATTTATATATTGATTTGCTTTCGAATTCAATTTGCTTGCTCGTTCAAATCAACCATCCCATCGACATCCACACAATTACACATTATCTTATTAATCTAGAGAAAACATGGCAGAAGAAGAATATATGACTGATTCTAGTTCAGATTTCACTGAATATTGGATTGATGTATTTTTAGGCACAAAAGGTAACGAATATTTCTGTGATATTGATGACGAATATATTCGAGATCGATTCAATTTAACTGGTTTAAATCAAGAAGTATCCAAATTACCAACTTTAATCGATATAATAACAGATATAATTGATATAGAACTGAAACCTGCTGATCAAAGAGAAATATTAGAAAAGAATGCAGGAATATTATATGGTTTAATTCATGCAAGATATATTTTAACTTCAAGAGGTTTAAATAAAATGTTTGAAAAATATAGAAATGGAGATTTCGGTTATTGTCCAAGAGTTCATTGTCAGCTTCATCCTCTTTTACCTATTGGCTTAAGTGATCAACCTAGAATAGCATCGGTTAAATTATATTGTGCAAAATGTGAAGATTTATTTAATCCAAAATCAGCAAGACATTCAGTTATAGATGGAGCTAATTTTGGTACTTCGTTCCCAGCCATGTTTTTCCAAAACTTCCCAAGTATGATACCTGTCCATTCTAAAGAGACTTATGTTCCAAGAGTATTTGGATTTAAATTGCATGAATATTCAAAATTGAATAGATGGAGAGAATTACAACGAATGAAGTTGGAAAATAGATTAATTAAGAATGGAATACAGATAAATAATGTAGGTGGTGGGTTCGTGTCTGAAGAAGAGGGCATGGCTGCAGCTGCTACAACTGGTGCTGCTACAAGCACTACTGTTGCTGGTACTTCCACTACTGGACAACAAGAATCTCGTTCCTCACAACGTGGTATGTATTGATTCTCTATATGCATGTAACATCTACAATAGAAAACTGAGTAAAGTGTACAATTTTTATATGATTCGTAGTTCCTGATTTCTATATAGCCCAGCTGGACTTCTTTGTAATTAATTTGCCTGTATCAATGCTAAACGTCTCTCCCAATCAAGGATTTCGCAGGGCATATATTTCAATGCGGGAAAATCAAAAATTTTCAACCTCCATACTTCCAACATCTCCACATCTACAAATGCTAACAAGAATAAAACCATTGAGAAACATCTCATCTCAATCAGTAGCCAAGTCATTGTCGTTGCGCTATGCATCCAAAGATGCTTCTACCGCCAAAACAGTGCAGCAGATTTCGGGCTATGAACATCTCCCCAACAATTCAACCGTATTCTCTATGATTCAACCAACAGGTAAATTCCACATTGGAAACTATCTCGGAGCAATCAAAGCGTGGAGAACATTATCCGAATCAAATGTTGAAGAATGTAAGTTCATATTTGGAGTTGCGGATCTTCATGCCATTACAATTCCCAAAAAACTGACTGAATTAAAAGCAAATCGTCTTGAAGCTATGGCAAGTATATTATCAAGTGGGATTGATCCTAAGAAATGTATTTTATTTTATCAATCGGCAGTTCCGGAACATGCGGAATTACATTGGTATTTGACTTGTATTACAAGTATGGGCGCCTTAAATAGAATGACTCAATGGAAACTGAAACAACAAGAAGTAGAATCCACTTCATCTAAGAAGTTTCTTTTTGAACATACAAAAGCAGGATTGTTTTGTTATCCTGTATTACAAGCTGCAGATGTGTTGATGTATAATTCTACTCATGTTCCAGTTGGAGATGACCAATCTCAACATTTAGAACTTTGCCGGGCAATTGCTACTAGTTTTAATGATGTTTATGACACCAAGTTCTTTAATATTCCGAAAACATTATTAACCCCCTCCCAAAAGATTTTATCTTTACGTAACCCAACTAAGAAAATGTCTAAATCGGACAAGGATCAAAAAGCATGTGTTTATGTCACTGATTCTCCAGAAGAAATCCAAACTAAGATTCGAAAAGCAGTCACTGATTCTCAACAAGGTCCAATCTACTTTGACCCAGTTGAAAGACCAGGTGTGTCTAACTTAATCAATATCATCTCCGGTATATCCAATAAACCTGTAGATGAAGTCGTAAAAGATCTTGAAGGTGTGACTGAACATAGTGTCCTTAAAAATCGTGTGGCTGATTTGCTCATTGAAGAATTTTCGAAGGAAAGGGATTTATATGAAAAATTGATGGGTGATGCTGCATATTTGGAACAAGTGTATAATCAAGGTAGAGATCAAGCTAGAGAGATAGCTCTGGCCAATATTAAACAGATTAGAAAATTGATTGGAATGGATTAATCCTGTGAGGGTGTGGCTGAAGAAGAAGAATAATAATGTTTGTATATACAGTGCGTATTCATGTAATTTATTCCTTGTAAATAGACTTTCAATAGACAAGTAAAAGTTCAAGTAATAGTAGTAAGAAGTGGGACGTGTTTGTGTTCAACTCGTCACGATGATTTTTAGGAATGTAGCTTTGTGAAGTGATTATTGTATGCAACGTCAATTGGTAGCGTTGAGTGATTTTTCGCGTTTTTTTTGTTTGGCGTTTTGTTTCTTCGCGTTGTTTATTATTTTTGTGATTCCAAATTTTACTCGGGGATTATGTGAATATAGATGACCTATAGAGCTGGCAATTGAAATTTAATAATTACTTTCTTCTTTCGTAACCTTCATTAACATTCACTTTGGTTTGGGGATACTTTCACATTCTATTTAATTTGTTCATTCATTATTTAAACCAAATAAAGAAGGAAGGAATCTACCAAATCAATCTTGTGAAATTTAGCTTTTTTTTCAATCAGTAAGAAATCACAACAACAACAACAACAACAACACCAAAAAGAATTTGGGTTTTTTCTTTGACTTTTCATTTCCAACTTTTCATATTTACTTTGCACAATTGACTAAGTTCTACTTTACTGATCATTTCAAAGTCATTTCATCCCAATCCTAATTCAAAAAACAAAAACAATTTGTCACACATCACTTCTTTTTCCTTCAGACCATATTTTGCATCTATTCCCATATCACCTTAATATAATAACAACAATTACAGCACATTCGATATGAGTTCAGAAGAAGATAATAGTTACAAGAGAATGCAAATAAAGGTCCTTTATTCATTCAACAATAATCCAACTGTGTTTTTATCACGATCCAAAATCCAATATTCAGTGAAAACTGCACAATTACCGCTTGCAACATCCATGTCCGATGAACCCGAACTAATCACATTGGGTGCCTTTGATCTCAAGAACTGTGTTCAACAAATCATAAAGAGTTCTCCTGAGAATTTTAAACTCCATGCTGAAGATTATGCTGTGTATTATAAAGATATAACAGAGCAACCTGATGAACCTTTCGTTTCCAGTGGTGTATTGTCAAGTTTGATAAATACTTCAAAAGCGCATTTAATTCCAGGAAGAGTTTGTCAGAACGTGTCTGCAAGCTTCTTATTTGGTGATAAGACTAATGCATCCTCATTGACACTTGAGATAAGATTGAAACTACATACTATTGACGGTCCACCAAAACAACAACCTCAACAACCGCAACAACAACAAATGAGACAAAATATAGGGGTTGATCAGGTCGCAGCATCAGGTGGCGACAAAAAAAGAATACGTGACTCTTCTTCTTCCTCCAGGCAAGAATATCCCCAAAAGAGATTCAATCCTTCTTCTAGTTCATCTGCCTCCTCATTGGACGCGGCGGTAAAAGCAACCAGGACAAAGTCGCTACCAAGTTTCCCACAATTATTAAATAATCCAACAATGCTTAATATTCGAACAGCAGATAGAATGAATAATACATCCAGATATGATAATAAAAGTGTTCAAGATCGATTTAAACTGGCTCCATTTTTCCAAGCTAAAATTGTTGATAAACCAGTCGTACGGAAAACTACTCCGGTGAGGCGCTACCATGATAACAATAATCAACACCAATATCAATCTCGTCAACAATTGCAACTGCAACATCTTCAACCTGCTCGTGCTATGCGTACTAGATCCATGGTGAATCCTATGCCACTCATGATCTCGTCGCCTATTCTAGAAGGAGACGGCTCTCTTTCTGATAGCACTGACGATACTGAATACCGTGAGGATGACCACAATAACATGATTGAAGAACATGACGAAGAAGAGGAAGAAGAAGAAGATAAGGATTTTGATGAAGGTTCTCCATATACACCACAACAACCTCCATACGAAGGAAAATCGCTGATTCTGCATTCGGGCCATAATAATAATCATAATCATGAACAATTCCAATCACTCCCAGATTTGGAAGAATTGGATAGTAAACGAATCCATTCAATTCCTCCTTCAAAATTACTGTCAAATCATGGATTGGTATGTGTGAATCATAATTGTGCAACTCAAGATTCTATAACTTGGAGATTCTTCGAAACTGAATTTAGACCAAATTATTTCAATATAAACAAGTCGAAGAAGTTTGATAAGAATGATTATGATGGAATGTTTGGTCCCTTATGTAATGCATGTTTCTTGTTTTTGAGAAATAAAGGATTTATGAGACCTGAACATGTCGTCAAGAAGTATTTACAACAACAACGGTATAAGTCGAAAAAGGATGAGGTTCCAATGGATAATGCCGGCGCTACCAACAACAACAACAACAACACATTCACTGCTCCTATTAATAAAGAACGATCAAATAGTTTGAATGCAATTGCAGTCAAACGAAGTTCTCAGTTTGCATCTTCCCCAGTAGTATCCCAACTGCATGGAAAATTCGCCACTCCTGCCCACACACCTTCAGCCATCAATCAAGTCATCCAAAACAGAAACAGTACATCATCACATAATGCATTTATGAATAACAGCGGACATACACCAAACTATCAAGAAATCAGCGATATTATGAATCAAATAAGTAATTTCGGTGGACCATTGACTGATATTGATCCATTACCATATCTGGGTGTTACTCCTCCCATGATCGCTACTAAATCAAACACCAGGGTGATTAATTTATATGAAGATAATCCGAAAAAGGCAACCAAAGCAAATACAAGGGTTATAAATTTAGGTCCTCCAGAAGGTCAAGATGATGATAGTGAAGATAAAGAGAATTGCCCTCCTCCACCTGAAGCACCTTCTTCAGAAATGGATATTGATGTGAGAGATATTACCGATTTTGAAAATATGATTATTGCCGATTCTTTCACTAATGCTGGAAAATCTAGTCCTCTTGGATCTAATCAAGAATGGATGAATGCATTATTGGCGGAACAGGGGACAACGGATCCAGAACCAACTCCTAATGATCAGGAAGAACAAACATCCACTCCAGGAGAGACGAGAACCCCAGTAGATCTTCAAAATAATACTAATAATAACAAAGACGATCCTAAGATACCGGTCATGAAATCGTTCATAAATAGAAAATCATCCCCACCACCACAATCATCCCGTCCAGCTTCACAATCTAGACCAGTTGTGAATATGCCTTCATCTCCATATACTTCCATCGCAAACTCTGAAATGGAAGATACTTCCTTTGGTTCAAAGAAGAAATATGAATCTGATTTCAATCAAGATATAGAATCATTAGTCTCAGGATCACACCGTCAGTATTTTTCCCAACAACAACAACAGCAACCGAGTGAAATTCCACATTCGTCATCTTCCCCAAATCAGGCATTGAGGGCAGACACGAACAATCTGATCATGTCTTGGAACAACACTAATACTATGGGATCAGGAAATAACAAATCGGGACATTTGGGATCTACTCCGAATACTGAATTTAACTCTAATGATGATGTTGATCATGATATGATGTTGATGGGAGATGGGAAAAGTCATGGTGGTTTGATGGTTGGCCAGTATAGAAGGAACAAAGAGGTTGAAGAGGAAAATTAGCTAGAAAGTTTAACTTATAGTATATTATGTAATTTTAATGAATAATTTGTCATATAGTTCTCGTTTATATGTATAGGCTTGTAACTTGTGCGTTGTTCGTGGATAGACTACGAGCCAGCAGAAGTGCCAATCGAAATTTGGCATTCTACAAATCTTTTCTCTTTCAGTTCTAAAAAAGTAGCCTTTTCTCAAATTCTATTGCCCTCAGTCATGCTATACTTATTCCACCAAAAATTATAAATCCATCCATATATGCATCATGGGTCTCTGGCTTCTATTGTCTTTAAATAAAATGGCTGCAAAAAAATAAGTGAAACTCATTCGTTTCGAACTTTTGTAAAGCCCGACGCGGGGGTCGAACCCGCAACCTTTTGATGTCTAACATAAGAGTCAAACGCTCTACCGATTGAGCTAGCCAGGCGGCTTCTGAGTTTTGTTGTGGGTTGATATCACACCAATATGCCGGTAGCTTGAGATTCAGTGGACTAGAAAAATAAGAGGTCGACAGTGTTTATGTGCAGGATGTGATTCCATGCGAGAATATAAATAGCCCGGATTCCCCTCGAGTATGAATTATTACGGAACATTTGGAAGTAACTATTCTTTTACAGAAGAACAACCGTCATAAGATCGTACTGCCTAAACTTCAATCCCCTTCACAACTTATTTTTTTCCTTTTTTTTAGGTAGCGTAGTGTAAATAGTACTGAATATATTTCCACTCCGTTACATTTATGGTAGCCGCCCAGGTTAGATTTTAGAGAGACATCATTTTAGAGTTATTAGATTTTCATTAGATTTTCATTTTAAAGGCAAAAATTTTTTTTTCGACGATAAATTGGCAAAGTTTTTTTCGGTCTTAGAATAAAATAATCAACAAATTTTGCCGAGCAAGAAATTTTTTTTCGACATATTCAGAGTTTAGATTTTTTCAGGGTCCAGCAAATTCGCACTTTTTTTTCAATTTTTTTTAACTGAAGACAAATTTTTGCAACAGAATATTTTTTTTAGAAGTTTAGAACTGAAGACAATTATTGGCAATCATGACAAGAAGTACCAACAACAGTCAAAGAGCTGCATCTTATGAAAACTCCCTTGACTATAATTCAAGACCAAGTAACCCAAACACCACTTCAAATCCTTCTGGGTCAAATGCTAACAACCAGAACAATGCAAACGAATCAGCAAATCATTCTAATCAACACCATGAGGAGTCCAACACCCATCATTCCAATTCTTCCAAACTGGGAAACAAGGAACAAC
Source organism: Hemisphaericaspora subhashii (assembly GCF_019202705.1). NCBI lineage: Eukaryota > Fungi > Ascomycota > Pichiomycetes > Serinales > Debaryomycetaceae > Hemisphaericaspora > Hemisphaericaspora subhashii. The sequence goes on along the minus strand of NW_026057209.1, from coordinate 171,732 downwards.
ATTCAACTTCATCCAGAATCCTTCGTTTTAGTGGAAACCAATCATCCCTTAAGTACGCAAAATCCAAAATTTCAACCTTAGAAAGAGCAATTCAAGCAAAAATTAAACCATCAGACGAACTTAAATGTTCTGATATGTGGAACGCGGTAAATCCTTATCTCCAAGGAAATGCATATGATTGGGCTAACGACTTTTTCCAGGACCTTCATGACAAAATTAAAGGTCCACATCAAAAATATGATAGATATACCGCTGAAAATTTAGGCGAACTTGGAGAAACCATTGTGCTTACATTAGAAAAGGATGAACCATTGACTTTATTAGATTACAAGAAAGCTAGCGTCGGTGCAAGAAACTCTTATCTTATTGAAGCTTTCAGTGTCGCATTTGCCAAGGAATATAAGGCTGAACATGAATCTGCAAAAATGGTTGAGAAAATTTTTGTACTTAAACAAAGAGAATCACTTAATAGATACCGTAGAAAGTTCACCAAATTATATAACCAATGTGGAAAAGTTGTCACTTTACAAGTTGCTATTCCTTATTTCTTTGATGGTTTATATGACCCATATAAGAACATGTATCTTCAACAATCACAAACTATGACAACAATTGAGGAATTAAATACATTACTTTCATCTCCAGTCTTTGATCGAGAAATTGATCAGCTTTACAACAAGTACAACAATCATTCCAACAATCATTACCGTTCCAATGGCCATAACAAACGTTTTCCATCCAGACCTTCATACCGTTCCGAACCATACAATCCAGGTAATCATTCTAACTCCAATAAAGGATACGACAACCAACAATCAACTTCCCACTCAACTCGTGATCCACCTAAATGTTTCAATTGTGGAGAAATTGGACATATCAGACCAAATTGTCCTAACCCAAAACAACAACAACATTACCGTCAGCCGTTAAACCATTAAGGTCCGGAACCGACGGTAAACTACACGTATTACATGCTATGCATTTGGATCAAGATTATGAAGAAGGTGAAACCAAACCGAATTTGTATCATGTTGAATTTGAAGGAATGAAACCCCAAGTGGCCTTATTAGATACTGGAGCAACGACAAACCTTATCCATCTGAATTTAGTGAAGAATATACCATCGTTTGTTGGAGCTACTTATGATTTGTTCGGTCCTGATGATTTGAAAATAGGAACTTTAAATAGATACGTGTGTTTAGATTGGTGTAATGTGATGAAGAATATTAAACTCTATATCTGCGATGTAAGTCCTTATCCAGTTGTCTTAGGAAAACATGTACTTAAACCTTTCTTAAACATACCCCCTCATGTCAAGGAATTATCCCAAGATGAAGTGACAGATTTTAGACAATTCAATTCTATGGATTTAACTGAACTTGTTTTCGCTTTAACTGAAATTGAAGATTCATTAGATGCTGAAGGAGAAATTGAAGAACCTATTGAGAAACTAAGAGCAATTGAAAATGGAAATTTCATTGATGATCCAGAAACCCCAGTGGAAAACGCTAGAACTAGATATTCATTTGAAAAGCATGTTGATCTTAAGTATTGGTTTCAAGATTTTCTTGCAAAGAACTCAGATATTATTCACAACAACCCACCAATTAAAACTGAATCATTATATGAACATCAACATCCAATCACATTGAAGGATCCAAGTAAAATACATTGTTGTGCACCATATAAGAAATCTGCAAGATTGAGAGCTGAACTTTCAAGACATGTTGAAGAATTATTGAAAAATGGATTTATTCAAAAGAGTCATTCAAGATTTGCTTCACCAACTATATTAGTTCCAAAACCAGATCATTCAACAAGGTTATGCATTGATTATCGACAACTTAATACAAATACAGTGAAGGATAAGTTTCCATTACCAATAATTGAAGGTTTATTAGAATATTTACATGACTGCAAGTGTTTTTCAAAGTTGGATTTATCACAAGGTTATTATCAAGTGGCTATTGCTCCAGAAGATAGAGAGAAAACTGCATTTATTACTCATGATGGATTATATGAATGGAATGTTATGCCGTTTGGATTATGTAATGCACCAGCAACGTTTCAAAGAATTATGAATTCAGTTTTGCAAGGTTTTATTGGAAAATTTGTGGTAGTATATTTAGATGATATTCTTATTTACAGTAGGGATTTTGAAGAACATAAAAATCATTTGACCCAGGTAATGGATGCATTGAGGAAACATCATTTTATTGTCAAGAAGAAGAAGTGTGCTTGGTTTATGAAACAAATTGAATTTTTAGGTCATATTATTAGTGCTGGTGGTGTTCGTCCAACTCAATCAAAAATTGAAGCAGTTCAGAAGTGGGAATGTCCAAGAACACCAAAGGGAATGAGAAGTTTTATTGGATTTGTTCTGTATTTAAGAAAATTTATACCAAAGTTTGCTCAAATTGTACGACCATTGAATTTATATGCTCTTAAGAAAATACCATTTGATGAATCATTCAAAGATAGATTTAAGAAGTTGCAAGAATTAGTCACATCTGCCCCAATATTAGTACCTCCAACACCAAGTGGAACTTATATAGTAACAACTGATGCATCAGATTATGCTGTGGGATCTGTTATTCAAACAACAAATTTAGATGGTAAACCAACAGGAGTAGTTGCATATTATAGTCAATCATTATCAACAGCTGAACAGAATTATCCAATTAGAGAGAAAGAATTGTTGGCAATTATTAGAACATTAGAAAGATACAAACATATCTTATTGGATCATCATCTTGTTATTAGAACTGATCATCATTCATTACAATTCATTTTGAGTCAGAAGAAGGAACCTTCCAAAAGAATTGCACGTTGGCTTGATTTATTAAGTGAATTTGATTTAGAAATTGGATACATTAAAGGTGAAACTAATATTGCAGATACTTTATCTAGATCATGGGAACATACTTTTACATTAAATGCAATTTCTGTTGCTGTCCATAATCAGGTTTTAGGTGGTCAATTTTTTCAAGATGTTCAAGAAAATTATCAGAATGATATGACAACAAATGAGGTTTTTGAAACATTGACAAATAGAAGTGTGAGTACTTCTAAATATATCAAACATTATCTCAAGAATTTTCAAGTTGAAGATGGTTATTTATACTATAATGGTACCAATAAATATGGAGAAATGCAACCAAGATTGTGGATTCCAACTCCAGCTTTACAACGAATCGTAATGGACAAATTTCATAATGCTGAACATAATAGTCATCCAGGTGGTCTTGTTACTTATCTTGATATTCATCAGTTTTATTATTGGCCTTACATGGAGAAAGATATTAAAAGATTTGTTAGTAAATGTCCAATTTGTTTATCTGTTAAACCAGGGAATACTTTAACCAACGGATTAATTCAACCATTACCAATTCCACAATATAGATGGCAAAGTGTTTCATTAGATTTTATTAGTGGTTTTCCAAGAATTGAAGGTAAAGACCAAATTTTAGTTGTTGTTGATAGATTTACAAAGAGAGCTCATTTTATACCATGTACTAAAACAGTTACTGCCAGAGGAACTGCTCGTCTTTTTATGGAGAATGTTGTTAAACATCATGGTTTTCCTGAAGAAATTGTAAGTGATAATGATATTAGATTTACTGGTCATTGGTGGCAAGAATTTTTTCAATTTATGGGTATCCATATCGTCACTGGATACACTACGCAACACAAAAAGGGGGAAAATAGGGTGTAGATGATTGGTTCAGGCTAACATCTTGGAAGGGAAACCACCTCTAAAGAATAAGACCATCTCTGATTATTATTGATTAAAAGTATTTCTATCCAACTGTCGTGATCAAGGAATCCGGCTGGTTTATATACTCCCGAGCTACTCTCAGTCCTGCATATAAACTGTGGCGTAGTAAACCTCACTGGTACTAACCCACAACAAAAAAAATTTTTGCAGTTTAATATGTCCAAGCTTTCAAACATTATATGCAGGATTTTCGAGTGAAAATTAAGCGGCTTTTGGGGGTTTTTTAAGGGTGCGAAAGATGGGAAGGTTTGTGAAATAATTTGCAAAATTTTGTTCATAACTTGAAATAATTGGAGTTGAACGATAAAAAATACTCATCAAGATGAAGTTATTTCATCTTGTTAAGAATTTTGATAATAGCTCTTCGCTCAAAAAACTATATTAACCACAACAGGTTGCTTGAAATAGGGGGAAACCAAAGAAAGTTATCGACAAGTGGACCATCAAAGAATAAAACTACCACAGGGCCTCCACCTCTTTTTTTTTACATATACAATCTGTTTATTGAGTTCTTATACGTACTAACATACAGAAATGTAACAAACAGAAAACAATATACTGTAAAGGCAAAAAGCAGCATTGCCTAAAACCTTATTAGCGGCATCCTAGAGACTAAGTGTATAAGAATAGTTGTTAAGACTCTTCGACGCGTATGATACCCATTTTATATTTTTTTTACATCCACAATCTGTTTATTTTTTTTTTACATATAGTTTATTGAATTCTTATACATACTAACATACAGAAATATAACTCATAGATTCCATTAATGGGTACCTCCATCCATATCACTACTGAATTTTATTATTGAACATATCATCAATGTTTTGGATAGCGCAAAATGATTCTATCAACGAAACATTATTTTCGTGCTCTCAAATCAATATGTCATTAGTAGTTTATTTTTTTTTACATATACAATCTCGACAGTGGAAATATAACGGATATGTCATTTGGCTAATCTGCAGTACTCCCGAATCCAATTTTTATATATTTGAAACCATAAATAAATTGCTTTGGTTGCAAAAGAAAGCTTCATTGTTGAACAAAAGAGAAACGCACATATCCGATTTTGTACTAGAGGTTACAGATTCGAACCAGTATATAAAAGAAAAGGCATGAAACAGCTCTAATGCTATCGTGCCATCGGGGATTCTTGAAATTGAGAATGCTAGCAATTTCAAACATTTGGAACATCCAGTCTTTTGCATTTTTTACAATTATTGAACCTAAAAACCGTAAGTGACCTTGCTATTGGCATTAGTATACGAATGCATGAAGGCTATTATCCCACTTAATTAAGTCTCAGCTTAGTTCCAGAAGAATCACAGGTATGTGCATAGACCAGAATCCACTCCAATTGCATCAATCCAACAACTACAAAAGTTAAACCATCACCAGCCACCAGCGAAAGAAATTGAGTTGTCGTTGTGGCAAATACAGGATGCAGTAAGAACAGAAAACGATATTCTTACATTGATTTTGCTCTGACATCTTAAAGAGAAGTCTATTACGAGAAAATCATCATTCCTGAATTTTACTTAACCACTATGATTAATTATCGTGTCTAGAATTGGTATTTGTTGGTTATTGGTCGTCTAAATCAGGGTTTTTTTTTGTGTGGTTCTAGAATGACTACAAAAATTTGCAACAGTATTTGACGCCAGGTTGCAAAAAAAAAAATTAGAATTCATTTGTCCTTTTCTTCTCTACTGTTTACAAAGAAGAAATCCACCAATTCAATAATTTACTCCGCTTTTACAAATTCAATATCATCAACTCAACAAATTCCATTGAATCTTTGAATGTTCGAAGATGTATTTTTGACGTGAAGTTGTTAATTCGAAAATGAGACCTATTTGGGGCAAAATCTGCCACAGAAATGAAATTAAACCACAGAAACGAAATTGAAACATTCTCCAACAACGATCAATATTCCAATATGACTACTCCTTTATCAAAAAACCAACCCACTAGTATCTCAGTAAAGTTAACTTCCAACCATTATTATAATACCACATACAAAGCACACCAAAATAATTATGAAAATGCAGAGATGAAGAAATGGTGGTCCTAGATAATTTGGAGAGAGTTAAACCGGATTTCTTGGATCAGTGCTACCCTTTCAGGCTGAATTAGCCACCTGACCAATGGCTAGTTTGTGTGATGGAGTTTTATCTGATTTCAGGGAAGAAGGTTTGGCTTAATCTAAGTTGGAATTAACAAGAATAGTGGGGTTGGGAAATTGATGTGAATCCAATGGTGGTGACGGAATTTGAAAAGAATTTAATGGGATTTCAATTTTGGTGATGGATCATTTGTGAAGAAAAGCTTTAATGTGGATTCCAATCAAGTCAAAGAATTAATGCTGATACAATTTGGAGAAAGTTGAACTGAATTTCTAGGATCAGATTAATTCTTCATGCTGAATTAGCCACCTGACCAATGGCTAGTTTTGTGTGCTGGATTTTTATCTGATTTCAGGGAAGAAGGTTTGACTTGATCTAGATTGGAATTAGAAATGAAGAGTGTGATCAAGAAATAGGATTTCAATTTTGGTAGTGGCCAATTTCAATGGTAGTGATGATTTTCAAGCATACTTCAATTGTGGTGATGGGCATTTCAATGGTTGTTTTGGAGATTTCCAAGTGGGTTTTAGTGGAGGTCAAGGGGATTTTGGTTTTGATTTCGGTGGTGGTATTGGAACCGTTTCAATAGTGATGGTGGACATATTTATTTTCATTTTGGTGATGGTGGTGAAAGAATATCATTGAATTTGGATTTTGATCGTGGTGCTGGTGGATGGATCAATGTTAATGGTGGAGACTTGAATGTTGGTGGTGTTGGAGGTGGTGGTGGACGAGGAGGAGGAGCAGAAGGAGGAGGAGGAGGAGATGGTGGTGGTTGAGGAATCAATATTAGGGGTGGAGATTGGAGTTGGAGTTTTGGTGGTGGTGGTGGCGGCGGCGATGGTGGTGGTGGTGGTGGTGCGGGAATGTAGTGGTGGTGATTCATGTAGATTTCGGTTGTGTATTTGTGGCCCTTTGCGAATTTGATATAGATCCAATGTGGTGATGGATCGTTTTCCTAGAAGCCGTAGTGGAATTCAAGACCGGTGCTAGCGAATTTGAGAAGAGTTCGATGTGTGGTTCAATCGGTTGTGTGAGAGTAAATTTGGGGAGAATTTGATGTGGAGTTCACTGACGATGGAGACATAGACAATTCGAAGAGTGTTTAATAGGGAGGTCATTGGTGATGTTTGGGGAGAGCAATACATCACTCAACAATTCCCTAACAATGATCACTGGCTCTATTAGTGCTTTTCCAAAGAGTTTAATCAAGAAGAAAGACCTTGCCAACTGGATTTCATGCTTTAGAGCTACAACATCATTGACGGCTTTACCATACAGCGTAGGGCAAGTAAGATTGCTCGTCGTAGCCAACGCGTCACATAGTTCAATGGGTCAAGGGTTACAGATACTTCCATTCAAACTCAGGAAATTTCCAAAACTTTAAAAAACGCGACTCGTCACCCGATATGTGGATTTCTACGTTTCTCAGCCTCATGTGATATCCCTTTGACCACATTCTAAAGTGGTGAGTGGAACGGTCTAGGAAACCCGCATCCCTCTAACTACTTATCCACAGAAGAAGGCTTTACGATTTTGCTCTTATGGATCTGTTAACTTTTTGTGACATGTGCGTAGATATGCCCTTTTCATTGTAGGAATCAAGAGCCCGAACTAAAACAGAACAAAATCGTGCTAATTAAATCAAAACAATTCTAAAAATACCTCAAGAATTTTTTTTGTCCCACTTTTTCTTCGAGGCCTTTATTTTTTTGGCGATGAGTTGTTAGAGGATGTATGTTACAAGAGTTTTGTTTATTCAGAAGTCTGTAGAGACATGTCCTATAGCCAGCTTTGAAACGATATGTACAATACACTCATAAGCTGCAAGTAACCTATTTATAGATTTGGAATGCTTTCTTTCGTGTAAATTAAATTCCCATAATAAAAAGCATAAAGAAGCATTAACCTAAGGAAACTTCGAGAAGAGAAGTCAAACAATCTTCTACTATCTACTACATCAAATGAATTGACTAATTTTAGCAAACAACCGAATTGAAATTGTTTTAACTCTGGGGAAAGTAAACAAAGAAAGCTAATTCTCTTCCTCTTGAATTTAAAATTCAATGGAGTAGGAATTCAGAACCCGAGATGCCGTTGAAATTGTCAACTCCTTGTTTTGTCCTACTTTTGACAGGAAACAAAATTTCTTGGTAACATCACTGCACCTAAGCTCCCACATTGCAAACAAGAAAAGAAAATCCTAAAGCGTACGTTTACCCGTTAAAACTGTACCCTAGAAAAGCATTTCCTTACCATGTGTCAACCTTGAGAATCCAGCCATAAGTTGATGACTCATATGCTACCCTTTTTTAGGGAGGTAAGAAGGTTGACGGAATTCATATTCCTATACTGGTATTGTTGTTATGAAACCTCTTGAAAACCGTTTATACAGGAATCTTTTCCGTTAACTTAATAGATGCGTCATCAGTCATGAAAATCTTTCTGTACAGGAATCCATTCCGATCGAGGTTGCACAAAAACCCTGTCAACAGAAAAAGTTTTTTTTCTTTTCTTCGCCTGCTACAAAAAAGAAAAAAGTGAGACAACCGAAGTTATTTTTAGTACCGCGCTTAATGAAGACTTAGAATTGCCAATTTAAGACATCGGCAATTCTCCAACAATTTCCTTCTTATCAGTTGGAAGGAAATTCCTCGAGATCTATCTCTGAAAGGGTATCATAACCGACTTCTCCAGGAACCAAACGCGTCTAAAACCGGATAATTTACATCATCTTGTGCGATGGATCGAAATTTCTCCGGCTTATAATCGTGGGGCAGAAATCCTTAGCCCCATCTTGTTCTACAACTAAAAACTTTCTGATCTCTGTGTAAAATATGATTTTCAATCCGCCCACAAGGTCAAGCACTTTGACAATGAGAATAAACTGATAAACCTCTGTTATATATTTTAAAATAAAAATTAGTATGAAAATAAAAAACTAAGCAAAAAGAACTAAAGAATTAAATAAGAGTATATAAATGGAAAAACATAACAAAAATCTTTTTAAAGTAACCCAAAAAATTAAATAACAAACAAAATCAATTAAAACCGTCTAAACATCTGAAGAAGATTCTCTAAGGAATTCCTTGGCCATATCAGCATCTGGAATAGAACCACAAATGGTTTCAACCATAATACCGGTAACCAAGTATGGGTCAATGTTAGAAGCTGGTCTTCTATCTTCAAAGTAACCATAACCTTCTTTAGCAACTTGTCTTGGGATTCTGACTGAAGCACCTCTGTTGGCAACACCAGAACTGAATGATTCGATAGAAGCAGTTTCATGACGACCAGTTAATCTTTGTTCATTATCAGCTCCATATAATAACATATGTTCCTTATGTCTCTTGGCTAATTTACTTAAAGCAGTTTCAATAGTTTTCATACCACCTGGGAGTCTCATTGACTTGGTAGAAACATTAGTATGACAACCAGCACCATTCCAGTCACCCTTTAATGGTTTAGGATGGAAGGAAATCTTAACACCAAATTCTTCAGCAACTCTTTGTAAAAGATAACGAGCAACCCATAATTGATCACCCATTTCAATACCTTCACATGGACCAACTTGGAATTCCCATTGAGATGGCATAACTTCAGCATTAATACCAGAGATGTTAATACCGGCATAAAGACAAGCACGGTAATGTGCTTCAATAACATCTCTAGCAACAACCTTACCGGTACCAACACCACAGTAGAATGGACCTTGTGGAGCTGGGAAACCACCCTTTGGCCAACCGTATGGGTAATCATATTGATCGAATAAGGTATATTCTTGTTCTAAACCGAACCAAACAACTTCTTCAGCATGAGCCTTCATTAATTTAGCACATTCATGTCTGTGGTTGAATTTGTTTGGAGTACCATCATTGTTCCAACATTCATTTAAAACAATAACATTGTCACCCTTTCTGAAAGGATCTGGGTAGTAAGCAACAGGACGTAAGTAAACATCGGAATCATGACCTGGAGCTTGACCAGTAGAAGAACCATCATAGTTCCATTCTGGTAAATCATCAACAGATTGTGGAGCCTTGGCTAAGGTTCTACATTTGGATCTAGTGTTACCTTCAGCATCAATCCATACATATTCAGCTAAGATCTTACCCTTTTGTGGTAAATCTAAATATTTAGCTAAGATAGCAGTTTGTTCAATATGAGAAGCCATTTTTTATATTTGTATTATAATTGTTTGTAGTAGTTATTGCTATAAAGCAAAGGGGGAGTGTTTAAAGGATTAAGCAGGTCTTAATTGATAAGATGAAGAAGAAGAAGAGAAAAGAAAGAAGAGATTGCAAAATTTTTATTTCGAGGAGATTTGATAAAACTTTTATAGTTGAAATTTTATTTATTAAAATAAAAACCTCTCAACTGTAAAGTTTATTTTGCAATGCACCAAAACTTAAAATTTTTCTTCAAAAAGAAACGAATGATCGTCCGGTTAAGAAGGGGATCCCATTGTTAATCAATCCAATAATATTTTTATCTTTTGTGTAACCAATAAAATTCCCGATGTAACAGGTTTTTTTCGTAAGTAAATGTCCGGCATATACATTTTCCGTTTTATCAACACCTTTTTTAATTCAGGATTTTAGTTCTTGCCGCGTTTTTTCGTTGATGCTTATCAGTTTTTTTCATGGGAATAGAGTGGCGAGGTTTGATTTAGGGGTGCCCCAAATGCTAAATTACAGAGGCATTTTTTTTCCCTCAAGTTCCAAGAGAGTTTAAAGAAGAGGAACAGTACTTGAGGGAAATCATACGACCTACAATTATAATTATCTTGCGATGGCTTTTAAATTTATCCCTCCATCAGCACATTCCCAGCATTGGAATCAAGGGGGTTGGTACCGAAATGTGTCAATGGAATTTTATCGTGTGAGAACCAAACCTAGGGGTATATGCAGTATGTACATTCCGTCGTCGTTTTTTTTCTGGTAAGGTGACGCTTTTGATCCAGTGATGCACGATGATTCATCGTCTGAAACAGCATACAATTGGGTTTCAACTAGAGAAGAGATGAGATGTACTCAAAGTACCAAAGTACCACTACAGCATTGGTGCGATAACACCCAAGGATCATATTAGATGTAGCTATCTCTGTCGTCTTGGGTCCCATCACCCAGAAATTTTGATTTGGAGAATTTCACATCCACCCCTAAAGTATGGAGGTGAACAAAAATAACAATGGGAATTTTAGGAACCAAAGAAAGGAAGAAAATAAAAAAATAAAGGCTGTACATCCGTTCAACCTTAAGTCGTGTACCCGGACCAGCCTGCACATTCTTATCTATATGCAGACTGGATGCAAATATTTTTTAATGAATTTACAACGAAGAATCAATTCTAGATCAGATTGTGATCCAAGCCGAGATGATAGATTGCAACTTTTGATATCGGGTACCAAACCATTTACCACAAGGGGTCCTTTACAGTATAAATGGGGGATCATTGTATACTTTTCCTGTCAATTATTATACGCTTGAGTTCAAAAATCCTAACTTGTAAAATCAACATTTTCTTATCAAATTAATTACACCAAGAAATCCCTCCCCAGGCAAAAAAACAATAAAGAATCATGTGTTTCCACTGTTTTTTCAATGGTTAACCGATTGTTGCGATGCTAAACCCCATTATTCCCACAAATCAATTTACCCTTATCTTCTAATATGGCCATTCATTTCAGCACATTCAAAATTACCTTCCCCAACTCGAACCAGATAACACGCCAAATGTTTCACACGCCATCAGTGCCCAATTTTTCGTTTGAAATGTGGGGACATTCCCGCGAATTACAGAGTGTCCATTTGCTTAAGAAGTATGGAATAGGGATTTGACGCTCGCTGAGAGTAGTATCATCACAAATTGCCTTCTTGAATCAGGTGATTTTCCCCAGATTTTCCATTTATTCCTTTTACTTCTTTTCATCGAGATTCAGGATTTTGTGCATTGATCTCCGGGTTAACTTAGAGTTTGGTCTTTTCATCTGCCCCTCAAATTTACCCCAACGGCTATATGGAAAATTTTTCTTCTTTTTCCCTCGCTTACATTATCTGACAGTGAATAGAAATAATTATTATCGGCCAATGAAATTACATCAAGCTGAAATTGTCTAAGTAAGTTACATTTTTGTTTCTCTGTCAATTTAGTGAATCATGTGTGTTTGCAAATTGTCTTAATTGATCCGTTAAACCATCAATTGCAAATATCACCACGCCTTGAATGAATGACCGGAGTTATTATTTCCGCCCCAGTTCCAAAATTAGCATCCATTCAATATATGAACAATCGTAATAGATACATTTTACGATAAGACAAATTATTTTATTATTACTACACCGCCAATTTTTTGTCTAAGTGTCAGCCTTAAGAAATAAAGAGGGGCGCGTGGATGGCTGTCGCAATTATTTTTTTCCCCCTTTGTTTATCCTTATCAAAAAAAAATAACTGATAACGAACATCCAAACTGACAGCCTTTGAAATAAATTTCATTTAGCGCCATACCCCATATTTCATAAAAACACCTCTTATATCTGAATGTTTCGGAGTTCGATCTGATATCACCTTCGAAAAGACACTCTAATCAGGGGGCCCTAAGAAAAGAAATCTCGTTAATGATTTAGTCTAATTTGAATAAAGGGATCTTCTTATCAATATATGTCTATTAAAAATTACTACTGTACGTACGAAGTTTAGGAGAGATTAAATCTCTCGCTTCTAAAAAAAAGAACTATCGCTTAATCGTCAAGGACTTCTACGAATTCTTCAAATTCTTCAATGATATATTCAACAGATTCATCTGATTTGTCAGATAGTTGTGAAGAAGGATCAATTTGTTCTTCAGTACCATTAGTGATCGTACTTGAATTGAATTGACTGGAGATTGATTCAGATGAACCATTGGATTGAAGTGAAGTTGATAAGTTTACTAGGCTTGGCTGTTCCATTATTTTATCGACAGATGTAGCTTCATTGGATTTGCCTTCAGTTTCTTGAGATATGCCAATACTGATACTTGAATTAGACTTATCTTCTTGATGTTCACTTATCTGCTTTTCCAATTTATCCTTAGTATCAGTTGATTCATGCACCAGTGTATCAATGGTAGATTTCCTTTCAGTTGAAGTTGATTCAGCTGGCTTTTGTATAATTGAAGGAGTTTCCAAAGTGTCACTACTGACTGTTGAATTCAATAGTTGTACTTCGACACTACTGCTTGATTCACGCTCTATCCTTTCTTCAGTTGATTGTTTTGAACTTTCAATAGAGCTCACTGGTTTTATCTCAGGACTTGAGCCTACAACAGACGAACTAGATTCAGCTTTTGTCTTACCTTCACCATTCAAGCTACTTTCTGTTAAGTTGGATTGCGATATTGGAACATTAGATTTGACGTTAATTGAGCCAGGTGTAGCAGAAGCACTTTCAAAACTTGATTTGATTTCAATAGAAGAGGATTCAGCTGAACTAGCAGAAGGCTCTTCTTGAATAATGGATTGTGATTGTTTATGAACTGATGCAACAGAAGACTCACTTTGAATAGGTGATTGGGATTGTTCTTTAACAGTGACCGAATGAACGAAAGTCCCCTTGTCAATAGTTGATTGGGATTCTTCTTTAACATCATCAATCGATTCAGTATCCTCCTCTTCAAGCTTACCATATTTAATCAACTTAATACCCCGTTTTTCCATCTGCGTCAAATCATGCACCAACCCTTCCCGCAATTGGAAAGCAACATTTGCCTTAGCTCTAACCAATTGTAAATAATCAGCATTATCTCTAATCAAAAAATTCAAATGAAATTCAATATTCTTCAAATATTCATTCCATTCATTCATTCCCACAACTTTCATCTCCGCCTTTTTATTATCTTTTTTATATTCATGAGCGGAATCATATAAATAATCTCGGAAATCAAATAAGGATTCTTTTATTTTATGAAATTGTTGCCACATTTTCCAACTGACTGCATCATCAACAATATCTAAGTCGGTAATTAAGGCTGTTAACCTATTCAGAAATTGGGTCATGGTAGTTTCACTATATGTTTCTAAAATGTCAATAGTATTTTGAATTTCAGTAAAATATTGTTCCAATATATAATTATGATTTTCGGTGAGGATGGATTGGACTCGTTGGGAGCATTGATCAGCTAAACTATAACTTGCAGCTATATCATCTCTTATTTCTTGTCTAGTAATAGTTTCTATTGAAGTATCATTGGTATCGGCTATACGTTCGGCATCTTTGTGGATCTTGCTAATCTTTTCATTTAAGGATTTATATTGCATGTAATGATTCTTTTGTAAATCCTGGAACTCACTGCTGATATTTGGTTTAATTGATTCGATGATATGTTCGATTTTAGTTTTCATTTCAAGTTCAAGATGAGTAACAGCCAATTCAATGGTTTTGTTAACTTTCTTTTGCCAATAATTGATTTCATCTTGAAGTTGGGAAATTACAGGATCGGTTTCAACCGAAAGCGCGGAAGTTGAAGATGCGGTAATTGTAGATGCGGTAATTGTAGATGTGATAACTATGGTTAAATGCTCTTCACCTTCGTAATCGGAACTTGAATATTCTTCTTCATAATAGATATTTAATAAATCCTTTACAATCTGAACAATATTCTTCAGTTTTGCTTCATTAGGGGTAAACTCATCAAATTTATGTAAATTCTTGAATTCATTTTTGAGGAATTGAGTCATTTGTCTAGATTTAGCAGCGTGTTTTGATTCACTGATTCTTTTAAAGAATTGCGAATACCATTCTATAATGGATTGAACAGCTTTCAAAGAAACAAACTTGCTCCAACCCTGTCGAACTATATCACTTGCGATTGATGTAGATATCCAAGTCCATGCCTTTGGATAGAATATATCCCATTGGTATTTCAACAATGAACAATATTTAATGAACCTGGATTCAATCCATTGATAACCCACTTCAAAATAAGGTACAACATTTACCTGCAAATAATTACCCGCTACAGCCACATATTTCCACAAATAAGAAGCAGCAAGCTTTACATTACTTACCAAATGAACTTTATCATCAATGGCTCTCATGACACTAATACCAGTCTCATACTTCTGAGCCAATCCCAAAGTCTCATCACAAGCATGAACGATAGGATATACATTTGACTGATAGGCAGGAATAACTGTATCCAAATAGATTGGTTTAAAGTATCTATCACTAACTGTACAAAAATTGTAGTTTATTGGAGATAATGGCTTTATATGTGATTTGTGAAATGGAGAAACATTATTGATTGGACAAATAAACGTCCACGCATAGAATACGTAAAGGGTGACTATAGTTAGCCCCCATTTGAATGATGTATAGCGGGATACCATAATTGTGTAATTGATGGGGGATTCAACAGAAGCTATGTTGTTAATGGTTGGTTGGTATTTGGACAAGTTGTATTTTTTTCTGTTTGTCGATCATCTCTGTTTCATTTTGAATTGATGTTTCTCAGTTGCGCTTTTTCTTGAGGTTTATTTGAGATATGAAGATGCTAAGATCTCAAGGATAAAAGTCTTCAGTCAACCTATTCGACAATAGATAATTAATTAAATATATCTCGCTTCTATTTGATTCAGAGATTTGTATTCAGCACAATTGGATATTTGGGTATCTGGCTAAATCAATACTTCTCTTCTGCCACAAGTATATGGGGATATGAGCCCAAACCAAAAATACGTGCGCTACCAGTCGTACATAGGCGCTTACAATATGCTGGATTCATATTCCCTCTATTTAAGCTAGATGACTATGGCTGTTACGTGGTTGTGTAGACGATATTCAGTATTTTAAATCTTCGAATGAGGATAGTTTTTTTCACTTACCTTTCTATTGCGTACATAACCCAAAATTACCAGATAGTGCAACATAGCATGATACCCATATGTGATACTAATCGACAGGGTTGAGACTCTTCAAATCTTAATGAATCAAGAAAGCACTTTGGCAAATACAAGTAGACGAACTAGTGCTATATAGATTCCTGGTTAATCTCTTCTACTTCTTTTTTTGTTGTTTTTGCAACCATTTGGTCAACTCCAGAAAGTGATTCAACTTAGGACCCACCGAATAGATCATCAAACCCCTTTAAAGCAAGCACTATAAATCTGTATGATTACTTTCAAATATCGCATAGTAATAGCAGTAGCATTTGAATAGTGGAAATTTGGGCTGCTATCGCTTCCTCGTACTCAGACTTCTCTAGTCTTGTTCTTCTGTTTTGAAAACAGAATGATGATTAGCAAATCATTGATATTCAGCTTTAAATCCCAATCGACCAAATCATATAGCCATTATCAGATGCAGAGACTGGTGTTTTTGAGCATTTCGAGCCCTGTAGAAAACACACACTTAGTGGGGGAAATTAAGTAAGCAAGCATCTAGAGAGAGTATAAACCTGTTGATTGAGGGTTGAACCATTTTATCTTGATTACTTGGAATTACTTCTTTGAATAAGTTTTGTTAGCCTGATTGGAGTTGTAAAAGGTCACACTATGGATTCAACGTGTTTTTTTTGGGTTTTCCGTTTTGCAGCATTTGTTTTTTTCTTGATTTGATTTGATTTGATCGCGGGGTGATAGAGAGGGCCGTTGAAAAATTTTTAGACAAACATCACAAACTGAAGTTCTTCTTGTGGAATGGACACGACGGCGCGTCTGTCTTTTATACATTGGGAAAACTAAGCTACAAGAGTAAACTGTTAGGTAGTATTTTATGTATGTACGTATATATATATTAAATTAACTAAGAAGGGAAGAGAGATTAAAGTAAAATCATATTTATAGATAAAACAAATCAGAAATTGATAAAGGAACATTTATACAACAATTGAATGGAAGGTCACTTTGTAGGTCATTCATTCATTCAAGTTCTCTTCAACGGGTATAAAATATTGACTTTGTTTAATTCCCATACAATTTTTTACTTTATTTATTTATTTATTTATTCAAAAACAACTCATATATCAAAATTAAATAACCGGGTTTATTTACCAACAATCTTGGAAATTTCTTGATAAGTACGAGTTTCAATAAGTTCAGTAGCTTTATACAATTGAAGAACAAATGGATAAACATAAGTTTCATACTTATTCTTAGCACAAAGTACCTTTTGATCAACATTAAATTCAGCATATTTTGGATGAGAATAAACTTGGGAATCTAAAACACCAGATACCTTGGAAGTAATTGGTTGGACATCTCTAAGACCAGTTTCTATTAATCCACATAAATAAACTTGTCCATCATATAATGGATTAACTTCAATTTGTTGTTGAATTTCTGATGAAAATTGTGGACATTTATAATTATGTAAGTAAATGGAATAATACAAGATGATACATGCTAAGAAGCATTTGACTTTGGCAAATAAACTCATTGGAATTATAGAATTAGTTAATATACTTATGGGTTGATTTTAATCCAATGGAAGTAAAAGTAAAGGAAATTTAGTAAATAATTTTTTTTTGTTTGTTGTGTTCATCGTTGATCGTTCATCGTTCATCATTTTTTTTTTTTCAGTCAGTTAAATTTGACGAAACTTTTTTTTTTCGTTGACCTTCTGTGCACGTGATTTTGATAGAAAAATTTTAGTTTATTTTTTGTTGGCACTTTTGTTATCATTTACGCCTAATTAGGAATGTCGATTTTTCGCAACAACTGGGATCATTTGTAACAATTTTTAGATGAGATGATACCGGTGATGTAAGTTAAATGGACACTATTTACCTTTGTTCCCAATTAGGAAACAACCTGAACCCTTGAGAGATCACAACTTGGAATTTTTTTACTGGAGTAAATCTCTACCTACATTTTCAAACACGTCTTAAAGACACCCTTATTCTATTGGAAAGTAAAGAGTACCCACCAATCTCGAAGCAACAAACTCGTCATGCCCTTTGTCAAGCAAGAGTGCCCATCTACGCCTATAAGGTTATCAAATAGAAAGTCATACTCAATTCTCACCCCAATTTCACCCAATAGAATAAACCAAAGTCCACCGAAAGTAGATCTCAAGGCACCACCACAAAAGAGAGAAAGAATAATAAGTGAATCAACAGGATTAGTCAAATTTGCATTATCTCCAAAAGGTAAAACCAGCACAACTGGATCCAAATCAAGAAGCAGCAACACCAAAGCAAGTCCAAGCAAGCTTGGTTTACCTGTGCATATCCCAATCAACCCAACCTTGGTGGAAGCAAAACCAAAAACAATAGAAGACTTACAAGCCGAGCAAAGATATTTACTTGAACAGTATTCTATAAAACAAGCACAATTACATGAATATGAACGGAAAGTAGAATCTAAGAAACTTGAATTATTGGAAATTTCTCAGAAATTGGAAACTAGTAAAAGAGAAGAAGTGATTCTTTCAGGAAATACAACATCCAGTGATATCTACAAAAAAGCGTATGACGAAGCTGAACGGGAATTAAGCAAATTGAAGATCAGACCCGATAGTCCTAGTAGACGAAATACACTCAAAAAGAAACCTTCGTTCCTTCAACAAGCAAATTCTCTCAAGAAGCAAGCTTCACAAGCATTTGAAGAAACTATAAATCAAGACAATCTTAGGAGACAAGCTTCGGTTGTAAAACAATCATTTGAAATAAATCCAAATACAATCAAGAAACGTGCATCATTTATAAATCAAGCCTTTGATGATTTGAACAGCAATGTGAAAAAGAGAGCTTCTACAATCTTTACCACCCCTACTATGGCAAATGATGACTTTCAAAGTTTGATTCAACAATCAAATGAAAAAATTGATGGATTTGCTAAACAAACTACTAAATTCTTTAATGAAGTTACAAGTACTAAGTTCTTTAATGATAATATGTTTAACAGCATTAACAAAACCAATCCATTTGTTTCTAGTAGAGAAGAAGATATTGCCAATAGTTCATTTAATTTTGATAACCTTAAAGTCGAGAAAGATGTAGATACAAATAGCTTTATCTATGAACGCTCATTTGAAGATTCAAGAGATGAGATCCATATAGATGATTATGATTCATCATTCGATTAAATAAAGCATATATTCTAAACATATTCTATAAATAGATACAATATAAAAAAGTCAATCTAATCCTCATCATCTAACCACCCTTTAGCTCTATCAATTGCCCTTTCCCATCTCTTCCAATTCTTTCTTCTATCAGCATCTGCCATTTTTGCCTTAAATTCATTATTTTCTTCTCCTTCACCACTAATTGTAGCAATCACATCATCAAGATCTTTCCAAATACGCTCTCCTTCATCTTTAAAAGACAACCCGGCCGCGATTGCCGCTCCCAAAGCCGTACATTCAGAAATTTGTGCTCTCTTTACTGTAACACAAGGACCCAAAATATCAGCTTGAATTTGCAAAACCTCATCCGCCTTGGACATCCCTCCATCAGTAGCCAATGTCGATAATAATCTATCTTCATGTTGTGAAGACAATGCTTCTTCCAAGAAATCTTCCGATCCACCAGCATCACTTGCCATTGCCTTCAAAATCGCTCTAACTTGATAACAAACCCCTTCTAAGGCAGCTCTAGCAATATGAGAAGCAGAAGTGTATTGAGTCATACCGAAAATCGTCCCTCTTGCTCCACGATCCCAATATGGGGCATATAATCCCGAAAAGGCCGGAATGAAAACAACTCCACCGGAGTTCTGAACTTGTGATGCTAAAGGACCGATATCTTTGGCATTTTCGATCATTTTTAAATTATCTCTCAACCATTGAACAATTGATCCGGCAACGGCAATTGAACCTTCCAATGCGAAATGAGGCTTTCCTGAATCACCTTCCAATGTAGGGAACCAATATCCCATGGTACTTAATGCACCATGACTGGATACTAATTTACGTGTACCGGTGTTGTATAATAAGAAACAACCTGTTCCATAGGTACATTTAGCAGCACCGGGGCTGAAAGCTAATTGTCCCACTAATGAAGCTGATTGATCACCTAAACAACCACAAATTGGGACATTTCTAATTGTTTTCAAAATATCATAAGCTTCTTGGGTAATTTTATTATGAAATCCTAATTGGGATAAATTTGGGGCTGTGAAAGATCCATAGAATTCGGATGAAGATACAATTTTTGGCATCAGAATCTTAGTTGGATCTATTCCCCAAAAATCAAGTAAATCATCATCATAGTCCAATGTTTCTAAATTCATGAAATAGGTTCTTGAAGCATTGGTTATATCAGAAACAAATGTTTTTTCTTTAGTTAAATGATAAATTAACCAAGTATCAACAGTACCAAACATTAAATTCCCATCTCCCTTTTCATATTCTTCCTTGATAACCTCATCATTATCCAATAACCATCTTAATTTCGCAGCTGAAAAATATGTAGACAAAGGTAATCCAGTTTTCTCTTTTAATTCCTTCTTTCTATCTTCATCAATCATTTTTTCTAAATGTTCAACAATCTCAGCAGTTCTAGTATCAGTCCAAGTAATCCCACCACTAAGTGGTTTCCCCGTCTTCTTGGACCAAACAATAGTTGTTTCTCTCATATTTGCTATCCCAATAGCTTTAACCTTATATTTAATTTTTAATTCTGGATTTTGATTGATTTTACGTAATGAAATCAAACAAGCAACAAGACATTGAACCGCATTTGCCAAAATATGAACAGGCATACATTCAACCCAACCAGGTTGTGGGAATCTCAAAGTGGGTCCAACAGATGATTTATTATTTTCAATTTCAACATGATCATTAATTGAAATAGCAATACCTTCAGCTGAAAATATTGGTTCATTATGTCTCATTAATGAAGATCTTCTTCTAAACTGTTCGGTGTTTTCTGAATTTTCAGGTGCTTCTGATGCGGTTGTGGAATATTCGATTTGGTGTTTAGCGAGTTCTATTCCTTCTTTGGAGAATAAGATTGCTCTAGCTGATGTGGTACCAATATCGATGGTTGCAATTACTGGCAATGAAGGAGCTGAACTTTCACGACGTGGCATATTTGTATACGTGTTTTGTTGTGTGTCTATATGGAATAATCTAAGAAATGAAGTAAACTAGTCTGAAGTACAACTTTGGCTTTAAGAAGGAAGAAGAAGAAGCTTTATATGTTTCCCATTTCTCTCTTAAGAGAAAGCGGAGGTCCCTTTGGTGGTCCATTTGCTCCCCTTTTAAATAAAATCCCCCCACCAAAGAAAATCATTTCTCACGGCAACAAAAAAAAGTTAAAATTTTTGTTACAGTAATTAATTATGTCCCACTTCTTTGTTTAGGCTAATATCAATCATTCCATCGCTTATTTTCTCGCGATTTTACAAATTTATTGTTGCTAATTGTATGGTTCCAACAATGGATGTGGTACTTTGCATGCTTTATCCAAACAATCAGACAAAGGGATAGAGAACTATTCTGCTCCCCCCGCCTCCACCCCACTTTTGTCCCAGTAAAATTCTCTCGGAACTTAAGGTTTTCTACCAATAAAAGATCACAATACAGAACTGGTGGAAAGTTGTAGCGAAATACCGTTCGAATTGCTACTAGAAATAAGGCAAACCGTTTCAGTACTAAAAATACAAGAACAATAAACTTAGATTAGTTTCTCCAATAAGAAGAAGAGATCTAACAAGGTACATATGCATATCTATCTTTTTCAACGCATATTAAAGACCGCCGTTTCTTTGTTCTTAATTTGCAGTATTCCATGTGAAATTTTTTATTGGCCATTTTGTAACTAAAACTATTTATTAATAAAACTTACTAACTAACTACTATTATAAGAATGAAGACTTATTAAATTAAAAATTCGTGAGACCCGTTAATTATATAACTAAAACAATTATTAAAAAAGTATGAAAAACGCTCAAATTTTAAATGCGTTTATGATAATATATTATACAAATAAATACACATCCACCCAACTCTCCTTTATTCTGAAATCTCTTCATCTTCAACATCTGTATATCCAGGATATTCAATATCAAATGGATCATCTTCCTCTTCAACATCTTCAATTTCATCTTGTTCACCTTGATTGTTAGCTTCAGCATATTCATCCAACCATACATTATTTTCAGATTGGAGTTTCAATTTATGCTTCAACAACCATGCTCTCATTTCATCAGTATTTCTATCACCTCTACCACCACTAATAATCTTAAATATCAACTTAAAATAACCAATCAACGAATTAAGTCCCCGCAAATATCCCATATCTGGTAATTTTGGATGTTGAGGTGGGATATTTGGTTTTTGATTCTCTTCAGTTTCAGCAATTACCGATTGAGCAAAATCGATAATTTTCACATTGACATGATCATAACGTTCACCACCTCCTTCATACATTAACAAAATCGAGGATCCATACATTCTGTATCCGGGTAATTCTCGGAAGATTTGATATAATTCGACAAGTTGATCAATTAGATTGGGGATTCGATACATGATTGAATAATTATCTCGTCCATTGTATAAATACTTGGCTAAGATTTTACAAAATTGTTTACCAATCTTAACTCTTCTTCCGAAATATTTATCTTTAAATATTCTTTGATTATTATGCTTGAAGATTTGTAATCCACATATTCTAACTCCTAATTTTCTTGAAGTTGTTGATCGACATTTATTTCGTTGTGATTGTTGCTTTTTCTCACTGGCTTCAATTCCATATTGTCTAGTACCCATTTTTAAATCCAAAACACAGGGATGATTAATATTTCTCGTCAAATCTTCCAATAATATAAATCGTTCAAATCGAGTATGTTTACGTAAAACAGGTATTGGAGAAGTTGAAGAATAATTCATGGACATAATTGATGGAGATGGAGATTTTGAATGATCATTATCAGCAGCTTCATCATCCATACTAAAAATATCATCATTATGACTTCCATTATTATTCAATTTAAGTGAAGGTTCAAAAACTTCTTGTAATACTTTAACTTGTAATTCGGTGTTGATACAAGTTGATCCCGGATTACATAGTCTTGGTGAATGAATTGAACTCAGGACAGAATGATCACGAGTGAGTTGAATACTTTTGGATCCTAACATACCATTACCTGTTGTCAAATCCGAATCACCATATTTTGGAGAGGGTAATGACGAGGAATATTTTTTCCATAATTCATCGGGGATAATATGTTTATTATCATCTAATACAACTTCAGGAGTCATTAATCCCGACATAATATCTTGATGTTTCCGTAAAGGTTTGGTTGGGGTGATGTCAATGCCATTATTTTTTAAATCTTGACTAGACAATTCCTTTTCTTTTTGTTCAGAAAGATCTTCAACACTTTCATTAATAACACTTGAATAACGAACATTTAAAACTCCAATATATTTTGGCATAAATTTTAATAAGTTAGAATGATGTAATTCAATAGTTTCATAAAAAAGATTTTCTCGATTTACTAATGCTTTACAAACAGCACGTTTTGAAAATGAAAAAATTGCCGTATGTCCTCCAACTCTATTCTTGAATGGTCTTAATTCAACAGCCAATGGGAATTGTGGTTCGATTTGTTCATTATTATTATTGGGAGGGGGAATAAAGGGGAAATCTTCAACTGTTGGTATTTGGGGAATGGTTGACTTTTCTTCGATTTGAGGGGTAGATGATCTTGAAAGTCTAATTAATGCCTTTTCAATGTCAATAATTTCATCAGGGGTATCTATAGTATTATAAAGGGATGATATGTTTGTTATATCTCCATTTAAGCCATGATCATACTCCACATTAGCTTTCAAATGCTGAGGACCAGTTGATTCTCTTGGGTCCGGAGAATATTCTTTGCTGAGCCCAGTAACATAGTGGTCAACTGCTGGTGTATGAGGTATATAAGTTGCTGATGATACTGGCTCTAATTCTATAGCTTCTGTGGTGATTGGTTTGATTGGACTTGGAGATGCTATTTTGCCTCGTGAAGAATCTTCTTGGTCATTTTTGCTAGGTCGGGATTCTTCATTTTTTACCGTTTCACGAAATATACGTAAAGATCGAGTTGCTTTTCTTCCTGTGACTAGACTTGTGGGAAGTGGAATGTCTGATGTAGAAGAGCTTGAAGTCTGTGAATAAAATGGCGGTTGTGTATTTGGTTCAGATGATGAGGATTCATGTATGGTAGGATATTCGATGCAAGATTTTTGATGATTAAATTTTGGTGGTTGATCTTGGGTTGAATTATGTATAGTTTGAATAGATGATGAAGTTTTTGCTCTAGATGGTTTCAGCCGCAAAGCCGCTACCGGTTGTAATGTAGTTGTAGTTGTAGTTGTAGTGCTAGTATCCATAATGATAATGTAGATGTACAAATAAGAACATAAAATTGACACAAGAAAAATGATCAGTTCTATCAACGGAATATGAATTTATTATGGACATATAATGTACAGAAAACGGAATGAAGTCTCTGTGTATGTGTCTCTCTGTCTTTGGTTTTTGGAATCTGATAGAAGTGTTATTGTTGTTGTTGTTTAACACTAAGAAATGTGGAGTGATGATTTTTACAAAAAGCAGACTCTCCTTTTCTCTCTGTCTCTCTATTGTACTTTTTTATATTCTAATTAAAGACAACCAAAAAAGTGTTGCAAAAGTCCAAAAACAAAATGATTCTATACAACCAAATCAGTTCTTGTTTTTTTGATTGTTAATAACTTCTGTTACTTAGGGAAGTGATGAGCTAAAATGGTTATGAAAGGGAAGAAGAAGAAAGTGATGTCAACAGGGTAAGTTTTTTTTTGCTGTCGTTGTAAGTTTCTATCTTTGGAAGTTAAGTTGTTAGTTCTAATTATTAAGCGAAACGATGAACCTTTTTTCTCTCAGTCCCTGTCTGTCTCTTTCTGTTGTTATTGCAATTTAAGTGAGAAAATAAAACTACACCCTTTAACAGTAGGTGGTACTGTAGTAGTTGTAATAACTGTAGTAGTAGTAGTAAATTAAATATGGATTGAGTATAAAAGGGAAAGATTTTTCAAAATGTTTCCGAAATCTTATAAATAAAAACTCAAGAATTATAAAAAGATAAGATAAAAATATTAAGAAAAAGAATTTAACAAAAAGAAGAAAATATCAATAGAAGATATTATCTTTTATATATATAATTATAATCAGTAAATAAAAACTAAGGGATTGTTCTTCTATATAATTATCATCATCGCCATGTGTCAAATATGAATATTCGTTTATAAAGAAGAAATTTCAAAGATTCTATATAAAGTTTAGAGGGCGTGGCATACCGTCCGACTATGCAAAGAAACACACCAAAGATGTATGGAAATTGCATGTAGCAACATGAGTTTTAGATAACAAAGTATGTGTGTATATCATCATGGGCTTACGACATGACTGCGTGGGGGACACAACAAAGCTTACTGTTTCATGAGAACGTGGTTTTTGACACAACGCTTCTTTTCACTTTATGTCCCACCTGGCCCTCTCTCTTATTTTTTTCTTTCTTTTTTCCCCACCACTTCTTCTTATTATTCCTCTCATCCCTTAGAAATTCTCTCTTTTTTTTTCGCTGTTGTCGCGCTCAGTTCAGGGGACATGTGGTGGTTACATCATTAGTTTCTTTACACGTGTATAGAAATACACATAATTTGATACTGTACTTACCACTTTTTGCAACCAATAGAAAGATAATTTTAGGACTTTTCTTATTTCACTTACACACACACCCACCCTTCCCTTTAGTATGACATTGTAGGTTTGTTAAATGTTTAGTTATTTCATAATTTTGGTGCTCTTTTTCTTAAGCCCATTTCCAACAATCTTAATCGGTAAAATCCAAAATCTTATATTACCATTACATTCAATAGATAAGTGGGATGACAATGGAGTGATATATCACAAATATATACAAGATCAAACGTTTAAAGAATTTCTAACCCAAACAAATTTGATGAACCATGAGGTTGATAATGATTCCCAAATCGCATCTCAATTAATCACTATAATCAAAGGTCCAGTATATAATTCTCGAGAAAATGCAACCTTTTTAATATTATGTCGTAATTCCGATATATTCACCACCCTAGAAACAATTCAAAATATTCAAGATCGTTTCAATAACAAATTCAATTATGATTATACATTCCTAAATGATGAACCATTTACTGATGAATTCATCTATCTCATAAGTTCATACATACCCAAAGGTAATATCAACTTTGGATCAATTCCACCTGCTCATTGGTCATATCCTGATCATATTGACCAATCTAAGGCTCAGAGAATACGACAGAATTATGCGGATATTCCATATGGTGATTCGGAAAGTTATAGACATATGTGTAGATATTATTCTGGATTCTTTTATAAACATCCATTAGTTCACAAATATCAATATTATTGGAGAATTGAACCTGGAATAAAATATTATTGTGATATCGATTATGATTTATTCAAATATATGAGAGTGAATGATATAAGATATTCATTTGTGATTTCACTTTTTGAATATTCAGAAACTATACCCACATTATGGAACCATGTTCAAAAATATATCATGCACGAACATCTCGAATCTCTGGAATTGCTCCCATTATTACTTAATAATCACAATTGGTATAATCTTTGTCATTTTTGGTCCAATTTCGAAATCGCCAATTTAGATATCTACACTGATGCAAAATATGAACATTTCTTTAATTATTTAGATCAAATTGGAGGATTTTATTATGAAAGATGGGGAGATGCCCCGATTCATTCAATTGCCATTAGTTTATTTTTAAAGAAACATGAAATTCATTGGTTTGATGATATTGGCTATTATCATGCTCCATATTTACAATGTCCTCAGGATCCTAATGTTTATATTAAAAGACGATGTTCTTGTGATCCGGATGAGGATTTTACTGACAGTTATTTGAGTTGTACAAATCATTTCTTGAATGTTCTTGCTAGCTGAAAAATCTGAAGCAGGGGCTTCGCATATAGACATATTTATTAATCAATAGTATAACTTGGAAGGAAAATCCACTCTACTTCCTCTGATTACATTTCACAATGTGAAATGGCTGCAAAAAAAAAGAAATCAATGGGGTAAAATGTCTGTAAAATTTCTCTTTAAGTACCAGATTTAAGTGAAGTTGCCTAAAATCCCCTCCTTTTCATAATTCAAGAGTTGACTACAAAGGTATGTGTATAATATACAATGTCTTTTAAATATTCCCTCAAACTATCTAATCTAAATAAATGTCTTCCAAAAACGTGTCGATGATAATTCCCCCATCGATATCTAAAGTTTCAAACCAATTAAACGACTGTTATTTCAAGTTAATCATCTCTTAGTAGGCCCATACTCAAGAAACTGATATTTCGACTTCCAACAACCCTTCATCACATCATTAACTTCTACAATCGCAATCAATGGGCATGTCTGTTTGATTTGTTCAAGAAACATATCTAACCCATTCCTGATATAATTTTGATCAAGAAATATCCATTGTAAATCACCACCGTAATCCCAAATTCTTATATTTCCTAAATCGACGATCCCGCAATTTGATAAATTCAATAATTGTAACGATTTGGGGAATTTTAATGTCTTGTTATGTAAACAAATACCCAAATCTTGATTATTCTTCATATCTATACCTTTCAAGTTTTTGAATTCTGAAAAGTCTCCTTCTCGGATATGGGAGATTGGATTGTTGGAAATATCGAGATAGATTAAACTTGAAGGAAGCTCAAAACTATTGATTTCGGTGATTTCATTATGTGATAAATATAATTGTTTTAAATTAGGAGATGTCGTCTGTAGTTTAAGTTCTGATAATATGTTTGAAGTTATTATTGATCCGATAAGATTAAGTAATTCTAGTGACGCTGGAAATAAAGTATTATATTGTGCGTCGTGTCCTATTTGACTAAAGAAACATTCTTCATCCAAGGGAAGTTCAGATAAATGAATTTCCTTCAATCCTTGAGGAAGTCCGAAATTGGAACTACTTAGATATCGAAATTGATTCTTGGAAAGATATAATTGTTCCAAATTGGGACAATGTTCAAGAAAGATTGATTGAAGTTTATTCCCAGTCAAATCTAGGCGCTTTATACTCGGCGGTAATTCAATACATTCAAACAGTTCGAGATTTAAATATGATAAGTTCAAATCAACCAAATTTTGACATTTAGTGAATTGTAGTCCTTGTACATAACTCGCGGAACTGTTCAGAAGACATAAATGTTTCAAAGTTGTTGGGAGTTTTAATCCTTCTAATCGACTTGATTCAATTACTAACTCTTCTAAGTCAGGTAATTGACGATTGATCCATGAATCCTTTGGGTTTGCTTCCTCTGAATAGAAATACTTCAACGTTTCTGGAAGTCGCATAAACTCTAACTCACTTGGGCCATTTTGACATAATGAGACTGCTTTTAAGCCCCTGGGTAGGTCTGAATATGGTATACGTGCAAATGGGACTCTAACAAACAACGATTCCAATAATGTTGGGAATTTGGTTCTTATATCACATCCTTCAATTTCACCCGCAATGATGAATCGTTTTAGTTTTATGAATTGAGAAAGTGGAGTCCAATCATTGGTGATATATTGACTCTTGATTAATAATTGAGTGAGATTAGGTGAAACTTTCAACCCCTCAAAATTGAATGAATTCATCCCTAAAAGATGTAGCAATGTAAGATTGTTTAAATATAAAAGATCAATTTGAATAGCATCATCAAGACATAGGTCATATTCATCTTCGGCTGTTTCTAGTTCAAATCGAATTGACATTTTTTGTAACGTTATTGGAAGGTCTGGTTTAAACACTTTCCCATCAAAACAAACGCTTATATCCAATTCAACCAATTTAGAAGGAAGATAACATAAATCTTCCATATTGAACCCAAGGTGATGATTAAAGGGTTTCACATAAGAAAATTCGGACACGCACAATGGTAAATTCAAAATATCGGATTTCCTATCAGTAATAAAGCAATATCGTACATTTGGAATTCTAGACAATATCCTTCCCAGATCAATATGTTCAGCAGCATCCTGTCTATTGACCACAACTATGCTAGCCTGACCTAATATCTTGGGACAATTATCTTGTAAGATCTGTAGATCGGCAAGATCCTCGATAACCAAAACGCGGGGCATAGCAACATCTGCATGCGTATTTATAAATCGAAGAAATTGACCTTTATCGAAACATATATGATGAGAAACGGCGGGAATGAGCATGTTCAGGACATCAATCATGTTGAACTTCACCGGGAGTCCGAGGAGATGATCTCTAATCGAACCTGGTCTCATTTTGAGTATAATGACATGTTCAAAAAGTATTTCAATTGCATACTTACCGAGAATTGGAATGTCTTGATATGACTGTAAGTTTGTGTCGGGAATAAACTGGCAGATTAACTTGAGTAACTCTCCAGGTAGGTATGCTAGCTTCTTTATCATTCTCGCTATAGTTCTTTCTTCATGGTGTAGGTAGTAGTAAGTTGTAGCTTGGAATGGATTTTTAAAAGGGTTGTGATTTTGATTTTGAACTTTTTTTTTGTTATCTGCAACCCCACCAATTGTGATTTGTGGTTGCAAATTAAGATTACACAAAAACGAACCATTTAAAAAAAAAAAAATTCTTGATTGCACTGAGCAGTATGAATTCTAATTGGCTTGGGTTGACAACTATAAAGCTTGTCATGTCACCTAGTTCTAGAATTAAATGAATGACCATGCTTGGGTTGTTCGCAATATAAGAATATAGAGTACCAACCGTAGT
Source organism: Hemisphaericaspora subhashii (assembly GCF_019202705.1). Classification (NCBI taxonomy): domain Eukaryota; kingdom Fungi; phylum Ascomycota; class Pichiomycetes; order Serinales; family Debaryomycetaceae; genus Hemisphaericaspora; species Hemisphaericaspora subhashii. The sequence continues at coordinate 142,071 of NW_026057209.1, read as the reverse complement.
TCTAGTGTTCCATTTACATGCCTTTTGATCTAACAAAACTGAACACATAATCTTTATTCACCAGTGAAACTATGTACCTCGATGTCTGTTGTTGTAGATTTCCATTTATATTGTCTTTCTTTAGTGTAGAAATTTCAAAGAGCTTTCCCCCTGTTGTAATTAAAGTTAAGAAAAATTCACAGCAAGATTTTTTTCCATATCAACAGTCATTTATTTTTTAGATCAATCTTTGTTAAACGTTTCCCCTTACTTATTGCTCTCTGATACTTAACTACATTTTTAGTCAGTCTCATGAATATTCAAACAATATCAAAAAAACAGAACAGATTGCATAAACCTTTTATTGACAGCCTTGAGGTAATGATATATCTCAGGAAGCCTATTGGTTCAAATCAAACTTTATTTATCAATTTTTTGGCGACTGATTGGGTTCTCGTTCAAGTTTTGTTTGCCGGGCTCCGGTGCCACGTATCCGCCGATCAGCAAAATAACTTCCCCGATTGGTGGTATAAGACTTATTTCTAAATGATTCACTTCTTTATTTCTACTAAACTATTGGAAATATCTCATAAGAAGCAAACTTACTATATTGACATTTTCTAAAATAAGAAGCAATTAGTTACAATACGTGAAAGTCTAGACTTTGGTTCTAACGGTAGAAAATTCCAGTTCTTGCGATATTTTTTGTCTCAAATTAATGTTCGGTTTTTTTCTTTTAAACTCGAAAACGTCAACTGGAAAAAAAAATATTTTGTTTTGATATGAAGAAAGAAACTTTGGATTCCATCACACACACAGAGATCTAGTAAAAGATCATCTTGTAAATAATCCAACTCCTTATAGGGTTCCTTTGCTTCTTGTGCTTCTTCAGGTGAGAGTTTTTTACAACCAAATAACCGAAAGACACGATATTTCCTTCTTGCATATTTACGAATTTACGAAAACAATTTTTAATTTATATTACAATATCCCAAAAACTAGAGACTTTGCATTATCCCTATCCAACCAAATGAACAATCCAGTCACCGATATTCTATTCAAAATACGGGTCTTATTCCGTCGTCGTCGTTCCAAATACTCCCTTGTTGTTCTGGTTATATTTATATACTTGTTATTTGTGATATTTTTTTACGGTGGTTACGCTTCAAATACTGAACAACCTACTACTAGTGGTGGTAATGTAATTAATGAAAATGGGTCATCTCAGAAAGGATGGTTGGACTGGTTATATCTGAAGAAAACCATTCCGTTTATGCATACAGTTGGAAATTCCGCGTCAAAAGGTAACTCGGGGCCTCCAAAAGTAGTAGTTAGTTCTGAAGACTTAAGAAGATCAAAAATTAGAATGTTGAATGAATTACATAAGAAACATATAGAAAGCAACAAAAATGAAGCAGAGAGATTGAAAACGGGGTATGAGTTCTATAATCATGTTTTTGAATTAATGGAGCAAGGGAAACCGAAAGTTGAAAAATTGGATAGATATCCAAGTAAAGAAAGAATATATCATGCAAGATATAATACCAAAGATCCAGAACCTGATGAAATTGTATTTAGTGAGAAGTATTTATCTAGTTTCTTACAATTAACCCCAGAAGAATTAACAGCTATGAAACAATCACATAAATATATGGTTGACAATCTACCATTACATGCACCTAAAGGATTATACAAAGGTAGTGGGATTGTGTTTGTCGGAGGAGGAGCTTTCAATTGGTTGACATTATTATCAATCAAATCATTACGTTCATTAGGTTGTCAAATGCCAATAGAAGTATTCATCCCCAAAATTGATGAATTTGAATTAGATTTCTGTGGGAAGATGTTACCTGCTCTTCAAGCACGTTGTATCTATATGCGTCACCAATTGATTGATCCTGATTTATCCAATTCAGACCAAGATAATTTTGCCGGTCGATTCAAATTCAACGGATATCAATTTAAAGTCCTAGCCATGCTTCTATCAAGTTTTGAAAATGTGTTACTTTTAGATAGTGATAATATCCCCGCACATAGACCTGATCAATTATTTGATTCTGAACCATTTACTTCGAATGGTTTAATCGTCTGGCCTGACTTTTGGAAACGGGCAACATCACCTCATTATTATACTATTGCTGATCTTCCAATCAGTAAAACCGAGCTTTTGCCGAAATATAACGAAGTACTGGGATTCTACGACGCTCTGGAAACAAAAGTCACCAAACCTTTGGATGAAACTCCATTACATGAACGGAAAGGAGCCATACCTGAAACCAGTTCTGAAAGTGGACAAGTGATGATTTCAAAAAAGACTCATTTTAAAGCATTGCTATTGGCATTATATTATAACATCTATGGACCTACCCATTATTATCCATTATTTTCACAAGGGTCGGATGGTGAAGGTGATAAGGAAACTTTTTTGGCTGCCACGGTGGCATTAGGAAATAAGTATTATCAAGTTGCAACATTCTTGAATGCATTAGGATATTTCACCGACAAAGGATTTCAAGGACATGGAATGGGACAATTTGATCCAACTGAAGATTATCAATATAATTTACGTCGTGCAGAATTATCGAAATTGGAAACTGAAGATGAGAAACAATCGTTCATAAATAAGAATCCAATTTTATCAACTGGTCCAAGAATGTTGTTTGTGCATGCTAATTTCCCGAAATTGAATCCATGGGTCTTATATGCTGAAAAGAAGATTTTTGGACCTAATGGTAAGAGAATAAGGTTGTATGGACCTAGTATGAGAAAGAAGATTGGATATGATTTTGAATGGGTGCAATGGAATAATATGAAGCTGGTTTTATGTGTTTATGGTATAAAATTGGAGATCTTTAATGGGGTTGATAAAAACGCATTGTGTGCCGAGTTGAATCAACATTTGAATTTCTTGAAGGAGACCATTGGAGGTTCAGAATAGTATGCAGTAAGTTAATAGAAACAAGTATGGTAGTTGTAGTAGTAAATTTAATAGATTATGTGTGTATGCAGGACATTTCAGCTTTCCACCGTGTAGTAAACACCAAAAAAATTATCAACACCTCTCTAGACCATCCACCAACTATCAGTGGCTAACTCCAATCCATCAAAATAAACATATAATACAAACCAAAAAATGGCAGTTCAATTCCTATTGCTTATATCCAGACAAGGTAAAACCAGATTATCAAAATGGTATCAAACAATTTCCCAAAAATCAAAAACAAAAATCGCTCGTGAACTTTCCACCATAATTCTTTCCCGTCGAGCCAAGATGTGTAATGTATTAGAATATCGTGATTTAAAAATAGTATATCGTCGTTATGCCTCGCTTTATTTCATTGTGGGGATAAATGAACAAGATAACGAATTGTTGGCTTTAGAAATCATACATCGATTTGTGGAACAGATGGATAAATTTTATGGAAATGTTTGTGAATTAGATATCATATTTGGATTTGATAAAGCATATCATATATTGGATGAGTTGTTGTTAGATGGATATGTTCAAGAATCGTCTAAGAGAGAAGTGTTGAAGAGGGTTACTCAACAGGATGAGATGGAAAATATGGATGAATTTGAAAATATACTTGCGTAGAGATAGATATAGAGTCGTAGGAAGACGGCTTGTGTATATGTTGGCGTTTAGAGAATTTTTCAATAATATGTTACGTATCAAAGGTTGATTATTTTGTCCATTTTAAGAAATTTTCACATGTGTCCTCGTTGGAGGATGAATGCTTGATGAGTTGGACAGATTGCGCGCCCAAGGATTGCCATATGTGCTTTCAAGCGTATTAGCTTGCTCTTGATTAGGAATCTGAAGTTAGATCGGTTTCTTAGATCCATCAGATGTGTGCAAACAAGACGTTTTTTAAAAGTATAAAATCCTTGTGAGTATCAGAATGCAATTTCCAAAAGTCCGTGACGAAGTTCATTCGGGGAATAGGGAAAAGTCTCTGAGCGGTTTGTTATTCTATTATACTGTGGCTCTATTGTCAACCAGTCCAGAACTAGATGAATTCGTTGACAATTATAGCCCAGCATTGAGATCAACAGATTGCTAAGAGAGTGCATCTTGATCCCCGAGGAGTATCATCGAAATTAGCATGAGCCACTGGCGTATCCGTACTATCTTCAAGTCTCTAGAACGCGTACTTTTCTTCCCAGCAGATAATTCCTCTATCCTCTTTGTTGTTAGCCTTGACGTACTGCTGATGTTTGTTGAAGGGCACTATAAGATTCACGAACGTGAAACAGGTGAAGCTGGTCCTAGCTGGCTTGTTCTGCGGGGCCATTGCCAGCTTCAAATCAGAATGTTCCCTGTAGACAATTATTTTGCAACCTGGACCTATTGTACTTAGGCGTGTGACGTATTTGTCATTGAAAGAATTAATCTTGGCTGACGATTGCACATCAACAAAAGCATTTTGGAAGGTTTGGAGTCTTATAAATGGTTTTAAGTTCTGGGCAGCTCATATCGTTTGATTTGATTCATGCCGCGAGAAAGGGCACATTCAATAAATTTTCTTATCTATATATACATCATTTGTCCGAGTGGAGTGATGTCGGGCAGAGTTCATAAGATTAAATTTTATAGATTTGAGCCAATGGCCAGGAGAATTACACGTAGTGGTGTATTTTTGCGGAAAGTCTTGGAAGATCAAACAACAAACTCGACGTCATCACTTACCAAGACTATTGTCAATCTCCAAGAAAAACCGCTTGGGAAATAGTGATACAACGGAACAAAAGTCAGGGGTAATGCATACTGTCCATTTTGTTTCGTTTTGATATGATTCACCGTTATAATTCTATGTATAATGAGCAATAAGAAGAAAGGGGTAATGAGTTAGTTTTGGGTATAAATGGTTGAGCGTCTGTATCTTCATGTGTTTCAGATAGTCAATCTGAAGAAATGAGGGATTTGAATATCATTGTTTTATTGATCTTTCATTCTCATGCAATGTTATGTACCTTTGTTTGGATTTGCTCGATGATGTAATCGATAATTCGTGGGGTAAAAGTTTAAAATTCATCAACCGATTCACAATCCATGCAACCGTTCTTCTTCGATTTATATCTAAGAAAAAAAATAAAAAAGGAGAAAACCCAAGCCTGTTGGTCGGATAAAGTAGTAAAAGAAAATGCAGATTGAAGCAACTGGTGAGACGATCAAACACATTGCACTTACAATCAACTTGTTCTCTATTGGATGGGCCTTCCAGTTGTTGACGGTTCCAGGGAATGTAAGAATATGTCGCTAAAAGTTTCCGTTGCTATGGCAAATTGTTCCTCGGCAATTACTTAAAGTAAGGAAAGGCTGAGGAAAGCGCATTTGCAACACACCTCATAAAAATACTTTGTACTAAATAATAAAACTAAAAAATTCAGGACCAAAAAATCTTTCTGCAATATTTTCCAATGCGGAAATCCTATTACTCCTATTATAGTTACGAATAATAGAATCTTAATAGGAAAAGTAGGAAAAATATATTCTCCTAGGCATATCTTGAACAATAGCAAATCATCTTCTTTGTTTCTTATCGGCTGGTGCCGGTTGTAGTTCTTGTTGCATTTGAGAGTGAAAGAAACATGAACGCAAGGCACCAAAAAGGAAGTTGTGTAAACGTTTAAAAAGCTATATATACTCCCCATGATCATCCAACTGAGATGTTTCAGGATTGTTAAGGGATATATTAGTCTTTTGGAGAAATAGCAATCAAGTAAGAGTAAGTAAAATGGCGAATGTCTGCAATTTTAACTTGAAATTATATTTTTTTCGCGACTTGTTTATGCGCTACTGCTCCACTTGTACAAGATTTTAAAAATAAATTTTATTTTTAGATTCACAATTAAAAATTAGAGTCAAAACAAAAAGCCAAAAACCCTTTTTGGTTTTTGAATTATTTTATGGAGTAATTAATTAATTTTTTTACTGGTTATACATTTCTTTGGTTGGCTGGGGTTAAGTACCCCCATAAGCCATTGGGTTAAGTATACCGATCCAAAAGAAACTCATTAAAATTCCCCATATTCGGTTTTGAGAGTTGCTTCTCGGTTACGCCACTACAAAAAGGACACCCAATTCATTAATTGGAATGTGTGTAATACTAATAATAAGTAGAGGAATTTTCTAGAGCAAGTAATGTGTAAAAAAAAAGACGAATCTTTCTCTAACTTTTAGTGAATTTACTAAAAATTTTTAAAGTAAAAAATCCCTCAAAACAATTTTACCCAGGATGAAATTTACTATGGTATGATAAAATTTACTACTGGAATTAAAATTAAATTTAATTCTACCCTGTCCGATAAAATAAATTTAATTTGTTACTCTAACCAAAAATTTTAGAAAATCCCTCACAAACAATTTGTAACCTGTAAATACTTGTATGTCACCCGTTTTTTACATACACTTTAAAATTATTGCAGTTTTTCTAATGTTAAACGGGATTCTTTTTTTTCTTAACAATTTGAATCAATTATTGTTTTTTTTTCTGACTTTTACTTTCTTTCTACCTGTTTTCCCATAATAAAAATCGATGATGTAATTGAAGATCCATGAGACTTTTCTTATTTTTTTTTACAGTTTAATAAATTTTTAATAAAATATAAATGGCTACAAAAAACCTCCTCAAAAAGAATTTTAAAATTTTTAAAAAAATTTGGAACTCTCTGAAGTGTTGAGGTTTACGCTATTTCGAAGTTATCTTCATAATAACCTTTATCACTAGCATCCTCATCATTAACTGACCTAACCTTATTATCAACAAATATCAATCGTCCCTAAGTTTTGAAGAGACAATCGCCAACTTTATTTCAATTTTAGAGTCACGCGATCCAGATTATATACAGGAACAAGTCTAACCCTATAGCAAATTGCAAAACATTTTTCCATATAAAAAGTTGTTTGAATCTTTCGACCATTACACTATTCAATAATAACAGTTTGATAATTAATTAATTCATTTCATTATTTTTACATTCACTCCTTTGCCTATTATAACAGTTTAACTATGTGTGTTTAACCCAAAACAACACACATTTAGAAAAAGTTTTATTTGAATAAAGTTTTATAATGACATTTCTCAAGAGAAAAAATTCCTCGAGAAGGTCTTCAGATGCATCTTCATCAAGTTCCTCCTCACCAAATTGTACATTTTCGAATTTCGATGAAAAGAAAGATTATGTTCGTCGATGTTCATTAAAGAAAGATAAACATAAAAAACCTGTTCCTGTTAGTTTTTGTTTGGGAAAATAACTTATTAACGACGTTTTTATTATTATTCATTATTAGAGAGAGATTTTAAAGTTTAAGGATCAATTCAGTTTTCAATTCATATTATCATGTAATTTAGTTAATAAATTTATATTTTGGTGTTTTATTTTTGGTGTTATTATTTTTTGTTTATGTATTAGTTTTTGTATAGTTTCTTAGTGTGTCTGTCTGTGTGTGTTTTTGTTTATCTTGTCTTTGATTTGGTATATAAATTAGTACAGCATAATAACTGGGATATTCTGCTATTAAGAATTAGTTATACGTACCATGTAGAAAAAAACACTTCTTCCTAACCCTTGTCAGAATTGGTTTGGAAAGGGTTAAGCTCTTGTTTTAACATTGTCTAAGCTGTACCCAGGACAAAGTTCATAACTAAGGCCAAGAGCAAGAAAAGAAATAGTATAGCTAGGAAGATGGGTATACATCTCCTTTCATCCTCTTCCATATCACGAAGGGACATGCTCTCCTTCAGATGCTAGAAAGTTAACTCTTGTGAAGACTTGATAGATGTTTGAAAGCTCGTAGAGTCGTGATTCCACGGAGGTAACAAGAAATCATAACTGAACATAGCACTTCAAGATCTGATCTTCCGGGCTAGAGAGTACGTCCACACTAGGGCAATCATAATGCCGGCATGACCGCTCATTGCAAGTGTCCCGGTTTTAGCATAGAGAAAAAGAAAGAAAGCAGATGGAAATGAAAAATCTTTTCGAATTTTTTTTTTGCGTTTCATCGATGGGAGCGAAACTAGAAAACTGAGTGCAATTTGATAGTGAGAAAATTAAATAGGGTTACGATCTTTTTGTAGGTTGCAATCCTCCAAGCTGTCTGGAGGGTGATCTTGAAATGACAACGCTTTCTATAAGAAAGATTCAATCAACTAATGACCGCCGTTCTATGACCATAATAATACAAACTACAAGAACTGAGTCAAGTCACGCTTTATCCTTTGTCAATTGAAATTCGTATTTAAATTTCTGTTGTCAATTGAATAATCTGATGTGGATGTTGACAAAAATTTTGCAACCTCTTGGCACTATAAAGAGTCTAGCCCATTGCTCATAGTTAAGAATGTGGTCTATAATTAAATTAAAGGGAGAGCGTCATGAATGAAATATTTTATAAGGCAAATCATGATCATTTTTTCCATGCAGATGAACTTACATCAATGAGGATAAAATAATTTCAAATATTAAATAATATTATTATTGGTTTTACCTCCCGGTTTCCATTTCATTACTTTGCTTCCGGCTAATTCCCCTATGCCAGACAATGGCCAGGTTGTTAAAGAAAATAAGTGAATATGCACATATCACGTTACGAATATATTTTTAGGTTCAATAATTATTCCGTTTGTTCAAAATTGTTCCTTGTTTGAAAAGAAACGGGCTGCAAAAAAAAATTAAAAATCTTTCGGATATGCACTGCCAACACCGATTTCATTTGTTTCCTAAATAATATTAATATAATAGTCAATCATCTGATTATTTTTATTAAGGGATTATTTATTAAGCCTTAACCGACCGCCCCAAGTATAAATACTGTTCAGAAATTCCATTTGTCAGCTTCTACCTTGTTTTCTCTTTCTCTATAAGCTTAATGAATAAACTTTCGCTATAAACTAAATAAAAATTAACTCGCTTTATCCTAACATGCAAGCAATTGAATATCACGGAAATCAAACCATCAAATACGTCAACGATCGTAAAGAACCCACAATCACTCATCCTCATGACGTCAAAATAAAAATCAAATATTCCGGAATTTGTGGATCAGACCTTCATGAATTCGTAGAGGGCCCCGAAATATTCAAAAAATCCCATACTCATCCTGAAGGACAAGTAATGGGTCACGAATTCCTGGGAGAGATTGTCGACATGGGGCCAGAAGTATCTAATCTCAAACTTGGCCAACATGTCGTCGTAGAAGCTAATGGCACCTGTAGAGACCGGCCCGACATTGAAGGCGAATGTGATGCCTGTTCTCAAGGATTATATAATTGTTGTGAAAATCTTACCTTTTATGGTCTTGGGTTTAGAGATGGTGGAATGGCGGAGTATTGTGTGGTGAAGGATAATCATGTTGTTCCTTATCCTAATGAGATTATTCCTGACGATGTTGCTGCTTTGATTGAACCTTTGGCGGTTGGTTGGCATGGGGTTACCACTTCAGATATCGTTGATGAACCTAATAAAGATACTTGTGCTTTGATTATTGGTGGGGGGACAATTGGATTAAGTACCGTTTTTGCATTACGTAGTCATGGAATTAAGAATATTGTATTGACAGAACCTAGTGAAACTAGAAGAGATCTTGCTTCAAAACTTGGTGTTAAGGTGTTTGATCCATCTCCATTCAAGGATGTTGAGTCAACAGCTCAAGAATTGAGAAAATTAAGTCATGATGATGCCGGATTTGATCGAGTTTATGATTGTGCAGGGACTAGAGAAACTTTTAGGACTATGTTGTCAAGTTTGAAAACTGGAGGAGTTGCAACTGATATTGCCCATCGTGCTCATACCAATTTCAATGTTTGTCCAGTTCATTCAATGGCACATGAGTATACTTTAATCGGTAGTCAATCTTATAGAAGAGAAGATTTAGATTCGGTGTTGAATGCCTTTAAATCGGGTGAGTATGATCCTAGAGAAATTCAAATGTTGATTACTGAGAAGAAAAAGTTACTGGATGCCGTTGACACATTTGCCGAATTATCAGCTAATAAAGATGCTAATGTCCTGGTATTGTTACAACCATAGACATTGTGTATAATAATATACAATTTTTTTTTTCACGATTTGACGTTATTGATAATACTTATATAGTTCAAATAGATGTTATATTATAATTCTATCTAATTTAATCTAAATTTCCTTTTAATTACCCATAAACACGTTTAATAATACACTAAATAATAGCAATAAATAAGTTAGCACCATTCTTTTGTTTAGATTTACTTTGAATTCTTCTTTAAATAATGATGCAATGAATCAATTTTGACTCTTTTCGATAATCCAACTCTGAATTTTGGTTGACTCATGCCAACAAGAGCCAGTAGTGGTTTTGATGCGACTCTTTTGCGAGCGGGTTTACTTGGAGGTGGTGTGATATGTTCGATTCCTTCTTTGGATTGATTACTATCTGGCTCACAACTGGATTCTGACTGGTATTCTATCGTTTCTTTCTTACATGCTGAATCTGTTGATTCTAGTTGTGAGCTCTCCAGCTTCGCTTTAGATTTCAGTTGAGGCTTATGGTCAGCAGTGCCACGATATACATCTTCTTGTTTGACTGGGAAATTCAATTCTTGTTTAATACCAGCGGACTTGATAAAAGAAGCAATAAACTCAGATTTGCCAATGTCAGTCTTGTTATCACCATGGATTAGTTTCATTTTATCATCAGAAACGAGCTCTTTTGTATTTAAATCTTCGATATTGAAGGGAATCTTCGTTTCCATCTCTCCACTACATTGGGTCGAACATTCCAAAATCTCATCAATCCTCGGATCATCAGATATGGATGACAAAATACTTTCATCACTCAACCCAGCAAGTATATTTCGCTTATCAAACTCTTCCGAATAATCATCTTCGGTGATATTCTTCTCGAAGGCGTCATTGTATCCTTCGCTGTCATAATTCACTTTTTGGCTATGATTGATTGATTCTTCATCAATTTGCATTTCATAAGAATGGTCGTCGATTATAATGATTTCTCTGTACTCATCTTCTTCTTCTTCTTCTTCTTCAACTGCCTGCAGCTGAATAATTACTGGTTGCGAAGTATAAAAATTGAATTGGGAAGAAACTTCTGGATGATATCCTAGATCTTGTTCATGAAAATTCCCATTACTCAATTGTGATGAACCAGCTCTCAAGTCCTCTTCCGTTATTCCTATTTCCATTTGAGTTTCATAGTCATTCTCATACATCGATGATTGCGTGTGTACATCTTTTGTCAGTTTTTGAGATGAATCAAGTTGTGTATCTTTATCCCTTGAGTATCCGGGAATACTAGTCTGAATAGTATGACATTCATCATCTTCACTCGAAATACCACCACCACCGCCGACTCGTAATGAATCTATCAAAAGAGTATATTCTACTTCACTGTCTTCCACTATCTCTAATGAATCATCCATTGAACGTATTAGTCTCTCAACACAAGGATCCTCTTGGATGTTATTTGTGATTGGGAATGGATCAGTAGCTGAGCGAGTGGCAATATTTGTATTGACTTCTCCTAAAGCCTTACGCTTCTTCCTTATTATTGTGGTTGAAGAAGGACTTTCTCCATTGTATACGTGTATAAATTTGGTTCGTTTAATACTAGCAAAGTTGGCAGCAGAGTTTTCATTTTGGGAAAAGACATGATGATTATCAATTGTATCATGTGAAGATGTCGCTCGTTGATTTAGCTGGGGTAGTTGGTTCTTCTGGTTATGATTAGGCATTAGCAGTAGTAGTTTATTTAGCATTTGTTTTTATTGTATTGTATTGGTTAGCTGATGGATGAATGATGATTAAAACTGGTTGTAAAAACTTTCTCTTGTTGTAAACAAAGTCGTTGAATGGGTAGCGCATGCCCCAAAAAATAGGGCAGAACAATTTCTAGACGCGTCATTTATCTTCATTCAAAAGAAAGTGTTGCAAAAAAAGATAGCGAATAGAAAGTTAACAAGGAAGAGGGAATAAACAACGAATGAATCAACGAGATTGGTTTGTTAATTTCAAATACGAAAGTCTATATTTGTACCTTTATAGAAAAGTTTCTTAGAAGAATATAAAAAGTTCACTTAAAATCATTTTCCACTTTTAGGAAAGTATTATGTGACGTAAAAGGAGACAGAAATTAGATTGTAAGTCAATGGTTCAAGCTTGGACAATTTCTATGATAATCCCTTGAAGTAGTTGCATTCCAAAGTTTCATAAGTGGTTTTCAGTAGTTGGGCAAGAATTAGTGGAGTAATTATACTTTCCCAAAAAAAGGATAAATGATTTGAGTTGCCAGGCGCACATAATTTATTTTAAACGCTTGTTTTTTCGCTTAAACAAAACACGAGAATTAAATTTGAATCTTTTCTCTTTTCTTTCTTTCTTTCTGTTTATTACTTCAGAGCGCTTTCATTCATTCAATCGATATCCCCCCCCTACAAAGGGGATATGCTCTAGCTGCTTTCACTTACCTTCCTCCCCATACCCACCTTTGTTGCCGTTTAAGGGAAAGTGTCGGACGTGAACGTCACCCCCTCAAACTCATCAATGCTTCGTCTGAAATCACTGTTTATAATAGCAGGAGATATAGAATCGGTAATGTCACTTCCTTTGATCAATTTGGCCATAATGTTAGAAACATCCAGACATCCAGAGAAACTTGCTTTATTTATTTATCCTCTAACAAATGATGCTGCTTGCAATTTTTTAAAACTTCCTTGGTTATTTTGACGAGTTTTGATTTCCAACCTATCGTTAGTTTCCCTGGAAAGATCGGAGATTGAATTCGAAGAATGCAGTGATTGGCTTTACAAAATGAATCAACTTTTGATTCAAACATATGCAATCATTGAACGTTCTGGCTAATGGTTCGATTCTCATCATTGCGTTCAAATCAAGTGAAAGTTTGGAAATTGTTGAATTCCCATGTTGCTTCTTGGTTTACAATTTTTTTTACTTTATTGATTTCGATTTTTTTGATTAAGAAAAACATTACTACTCAATTTCAAAAAGGGCTAGGTTTTGTTCAAATAGCTCCTAGGTGAAACATACCTTATCCTCCTCGGATGGTCTAGCATAGGGGTATCACCCGAATTCTATTTTTTTTATTTTGTATCGAGTGACGTCCGTTCCTTCTTGGATTTCATCTTGGATGGAGGATAAATGTCGTTTTCACATCTTGGATTCCGTGCTGGAGTTCAGATAAAATAGGTGTTCTTTTCAATGAATAAAATCAGTGACGTCCAAGAGTAGAGAAATCAAGTTTGTCAAATTGTGTCAAAGGAGTGGGTATATTTGAGATCTATATTTAGAAAATCACAGTTGTTAAAGAGTATTACATGATTTTAAAAGACTTTCCAATCCATTGCTTTATGAATCATATTTGATGTATAAATGTTTGTTCTTTAGGCACTTCTTTAGGAAGTTGACCAATGTCCAGAAGCAATTTTGGGTATGTTAAGGAATAAACCCGTACATTAAATAGATTCAGATTGGAAGTTTTTGAATCTTAAGTGTGTATTCTTGCTTTTGTGTACTTGCTGTCTTTGGTTTGATGGAGACGTATGAAGTGGGAATGAAGGTGATTGGGACCATTTTGGAGGTTGGACTGTTAGAGATAGATTGAATTTGAGAGTCTCTCCCTTTTTTTGTACGTGTGCTTTTTTTTTGCAATGTTATCTTAACAAGAACCAATTACTAACTAATAGGATCTGTCTTTTGAAAACTACCATTGTTGGTGAGATAACCAGTAAAATTGCTTTACGTATCTGTGACGCAGTTGTGGAATGTACCATGTGAATTGTTCTTTCTCGCAGCTTGTGTCGTCATCCAGCTCATCGCGAAGCCATTAATTTCAAAATAACTAAGTACTTAAACTCCTAACTTTCTAAGTTTTGTTACTTCCAATAACTTGGGCAGGATAATCAATCATGTATTACCTTAGCCCCAGGTTTTGAAATTTGCAATAACAATGGTTGCATCCGCATAAATAGTTGGTAATAACAAAGTTTGCAAATCAGTTAGGGCTTTGATCTAGTATTAGTTTAGAGTCTTGCTACAATGGGTCCCGTTAGGGGAAACCTGACTCCGGAAAGCTGATGCATTACCAAGCCAAGATTTTGAAGCATGAATTATCCTAGAAACAACATATTCACGAGAAGTTTGCTAGAGGGTACTTTTGGATGGGGGCCTGAGTTGTCGACATTTCCGTGTGAAAGCGATGATTACAACTAGCTTTACGTCGCCTTTTTAGCTGCAATTTCTTTTTTTGAATTCTGATTTGAGCTCCATCTTCGTCATGATATGTGTTTTCATGATAAAATGAAAGCACATATCATGACGAAGATGGCAATCCACTCAAACTTTAAGAATGGGTATTCAAGAGAACTATACTTTCCAATACTTTTCCAAACGGTATACTGTTCCTTATATTTATTAGAATATGTCATGAGAATAAGTTCCAAATACTGTCTTGATCATATTCGGCATTTTTGGTTCCTCTTCTTGTCTGTATCTACATTCACAAGATAGTTTCCCAAGATAAGACAATCAGATTCATGGGTTCATGTGGCTGGTGATATTGCCAAAGAAGCCGAAACTGTGTCCTGGAAAATAGAGTATACATCAAGAAATCTTTCTTTGTCTATAGTCTTTTCGGTGAGTTTGCTGATTAGACTATCCTTAGATAGCTAGTTTAGATAGTGAAATGCCATTGGAAGTGTGAAAAGGAAAATGTAGTGGGAAATGTCTTGGACCAATCAAACCTGCTGAGATCCTAGTCCGATATGAAAGGCATTCGTTGTTTCTTTGTGTACAATCAATTATTGAGCTTCTGTCTATGGATTTCTTGCGAATACTCTACTTTGTACTTCCTTTTTGTTTTAAGGAATTTGGTATTGCCCGGGGCAAAACCGGACCCAAGAAAAGAATGGTCGTAGTCGAGATTATTATTTTTTTTTTTAGCGGTTGCAAAACTGAAACAAGCCACATGGGGTATGACGAGGGGTTGATGTCATTGTGTATTGTACAAACGGCAATCCTGCTATTTTTTGCAGCAAGTATCTCCTCATAAATCTTTATTCTCGAGTGGGAATGTTCCATCGTAAGATTCTCAGATGCATATCTGTTGTTTTCCAGTTCATTCTTATAGCAAACAAGACACGAGTTAGTTGGGCACATGGGCACAATTCTGGAAGGGAGGTTCGACTAAGGGGTAAAAAGTTAAAACTCTCCCGGGTTTTTTGAAATTATCATCTTGAAAGAAAGCAGATTTTCTTGGTATTAATTATAAAAGTTTTATTAGAACACCCACGTTGTTGCTGATTCTGATATTAAAATTTTCTTCTATCAAATAAGGGTTCTAAGAAGAAATCTTCTTGTGCATGACAAGGCTTTTAATTTTTTTTCTGGTAGGTTTTATTTTATTTTTTTTACTTCTGTTGATAATAATAAAAGAAATTGAGTCATTGTCGCATGACTGACGAGCAGTAGTTGGTTCTGTTCGAATCGATTATCGATTAAATGGTCTCGCTATGGGTATTCTCGGTGAAGATAGTTTCTAACAAACGTCTCAAAAATGATAGGGGTACCCACGTGCGATTGATAGGTTATGAATTCAAGTAATTGTACCTTATTAATTTCTTGGCAATACTGAAAAATGTACTGCATCTTACATCTTGCCGTTTTTCAATTTCTTTTTTTTTTAGCTTGGCTTTTTGATCCTGGGGGATCTATCAGTTGATTGATCAAAAATGGAAGTTTAAACCGTGTATTGTTAGAAGACAATAATCCCACACGACTATTAAAATGTGGAAGTATGGCTTGATATTTCATTTAATAGATTAGGTTGAAAATAATTTCCAATGGCCCGTGGCACATGAATTAAATCGGATGTACATGTATTTCATGATTCATCGTGTCGTCAAAAAAAGAAGAACTGACGGATGATTCATGGAAAAGTGACATGCGAAATGTTTCATGTTGAGTGGGTTAATAAAAAAATACAACAATAAATTCCATTCTTACTAAATTGCTTTTGTGATTCAATCATCGCTTAAAATAAAATTTTAATTCAAAATCTTTTTTTTTAATAGTTTTTTCTTTGGTGAGGCTTCAACAACTTAAATTGAGTTTGATTTTCCCATAAATTGAAATATTTTTTTTTTGCAACACTTTTTCTCTTTCTTCTTCTTCTCTTCTTCTTTACATACAATAAGAGACTCTCAGTCATTTTAGCAAAACAAACAGTTGCTTTATATTTAAGTTTTGAAAACTCATTTTAAAAAAGAAAAATTGATCAAAGCTTAAGAAAATTTTAATTTCTTGTTTTATTTGTTGCTAATCATCTGTTGAAAATAAAGTCTTCCATCGAATTAACCAATCCTACTAAAAATGGTTCGTCAGTTAGTAAGAGCTATGAAAATGAAAGCAGTGAAGAATCGTCGGGACAACAGAAACAAAGTAGTAGCTTATTAAGTACTGTCGAACCTTTTAGATTGGAAATTGCGGATGTCGCAAAGGTATTTAATACTGACTTGCAATCAGGTCTTAATGACCAACAAGTCGCTGCCAATCTTGAGAAGTATGGTTTAAATAGTTTAGGTAAAGAAGAGAAGATCTCCATTACGAAAATTTTGGCTCATCAAATCTTCAATGCAATGGTTCTTGTTCTTATTATTTCCATGATTATTGCTTTGGCTATTAAAGATTGGATTTCAGGTGCTGTTATCGCTTTTGTCGTGTTTATTAATATCTTTGTCGGGTTCATTCAAGAATTCAAAGCTGAAAAGACTATGGGTTCTTTACGTTCCTTAAGTTCTCCAATGGCTAGAGTTTTAAGAAATGGTATTGAAGAAAATATAAATGCCGAAGAAGTTGTCCCAGGTGATATTGTTCTTATTAAAGTTGGTGATACTATCCCTGCTGATTTAAGATTGATTGATACTATGAATTTGGAAACTGATGAAGCTTTATTAACTGGTGAATCAATTACAATAGCTAAGGATCATGAAGAGATTTTCATTAGTGATAATCAACCTGTTCCTGTTGGTGATCGAATCAATATGGCTTTTAGTTCTTGTGTGGTTGCAAAGGGTAGAGGTTCAGGTATTGCTATTTCTACTGGTTTACACACTGAAATTGGTAAGATTGCTGATTCTTTGAAAAATTCTAAAGATACAATTGTGGTAAAAGTCGATAAAAATGCTACCTTCAAAGAACATTATACTGCTGGATTCAAAACTATTTACAATGTGATTATGAATATCTTGGGAACAAATATTGGTACTCCTTTACAAAGAAGATTATCTTGGTTAGCTATTTTCTTATTCTGGGTAGCTGTTGTATTTGCAATTGTGGTCATGGGATCTCAAAAGATGATTGTCAATAAGAATGTCGCCATTTATGCCATTTGTGTTGCCCTTTCTATGATTCCTTCTTCATTGGTTGTTGTATTGACTATTACTATGGCTATTGGAGCTCAAGTGATGGTAACTAAAAATGTTATCGTTAGAAAGTTAGATTCATTAGAAGCTTTGGGTGGTATTAATGATATTTGTTCTGATAAAACTGGTACTTTAACTTTAGGTAAGATGATTGCCAAGAAGGTTTGGGTAGCTGATTTAGGTACATTTAAAGTTGATGGATCCAATGAACCTTTTAATCCTACCACGGGAACTCTTTCTTTCAAACTGTTATCACCAAAGGAAATCGACTCTATTGATGAAGAAGAAGTTAAATTTGATCAGAATGTTCCACAGCAACATGAATTATTCAAAGCTTGGTTAACTACTGCAACATTGGCCAATATCGCAAGTGTTCAACAAAGAGAAGATACCGGTGATTGGGAAGCTCATGGTGATGCCACTGAAATCGCTATTAATGTCTTCACTACCAGATTGGATTGGAAGAGAGAAGAATTAATTGAAAAGGAATCCTTGTCTCACATTGCTGAATTTCCTTTTGATTCTTCAATCAAAAGAATGTCCACCATCTATGAATCAACCAAGGATGCTAAAACTGTAATCTACACCAAAGGAGCTGTTGAAAGGATCTTATCTATTTGTAAGTATTGGTACCGCGACAATAAACTCGTTGAATTGACCCTTGAAGATGTTGATGTTATCGAAGCTAATATGACCGTCCTTTCCTCACAAGGTTTACGTGTTCTTGCATTTGCTCAACGTCATATTGTCGATCCATTAGCTGAAAACCTCAGTGATAGAAATGGTGTTGAATCTGATCTTACATTTTTGGGATTGATTGGTATTTATGATCCCCCAAGACCTGAATCACGTCCTTCGGTTAAGGCATGTCATAGAGCGGGTATTAATGTTCATATGTTAACTGGTGATCATCCAGGTACTGCCAAAGCTATTGCTCAGGAAGTTGGGATTTTACCTCATAATGTCTACAATTATCCTGCTGATGTTGTTCAAAGTATGGTTATGACTGCTAATCAATTTGATGGTTTGACTGATGATGAAATTGATAAATTGCCAGTTCTTCCACTTGTTATTGCCAGATGTGCTCCACAAACTAAAGTTAGAATGATTGAAGCTTTACATCGTCGTAATAGGTTTGTTGCTATGACTGGTGATGGGGTGAATGATTCTCCAAGTTTGGCCAAAGCTGATGTTGGTATTGCTATGGGTATGAATGGTAGTGATGTTGCTAAGGATGCTGCTGATATTGTTTTGACTGATGATAATTTTGCCTCGATCTTGAATGCTATTGAAGAAGGTAGAAGAATGAGTTCAAATATTCAGAAATTTGTGTTACAACTTCTTGCTGAAAACGTGGCTCAAGCATTATATCTTATGATTGGTTTAGTTTTCATTGATAATGATGGCTTTTCAGTTTTCCCATTAGCTCCTGTTGAAGTGTTATGGATTATTGTTGTTACTTCATGTTTCCCAGCTATGGGTTTAGGTCAAGAAAAGGCCCAATCTGATATTTTAGACTTACCTCCCAACAAATCCATCTTCACCAAAGAAGTCTTGATTGATATGTTTGCTTATGGAATCTGGATGGCTGCATGTTGTTTAGCTGCATTCGTGGTGGTTGTATTTGCAATTGGTGATGGAGGACTTGGTTCTGGATGTAATACTTCGTTTCATGAAAGTTGTGAATTGGTATTCAGAGGTAGATCAACTGCATTTGCTGCATTTACTTGGTGTGCATTACTTCTTGCTTGGGAATGTATTCATATGAGACTTTCATTCTTTAAGATGAGACCTGAATCGGAAAAGAATTGGTTGGTCCAATTGTGTGGTGATTTATGGGATAATCAATTCTTATTCTGGTCGATTGTGTTTGGATTCGTGTCGGTTTTCCCCGTGATTTATATTCCTGTGATTAATGATGTTATCTTCCTTCATGGTTCTGTGACTTATGAATGGGGTATTTCGATTGGGTTTACGATTGTATTCTTTATTGGTGCTGAAGCTTGGAAATGGTTCAAGAGAATCTATTTAAGAAAGGTTTATTATGTAAAGCATGATCCTGCTCTGATTAGTGATCCATTCCAGAAATATGTTACATTCAGTAAAGCAAACACAATGGAAGTTTGAGAGGTGGTTCGTTTTTGTTTTCGTTTTTTTAGTTTGGAGGTTTTTTTGGGTTTGAGTCCCATGTTATCCATGATGGATTTTCCTACCATGATCATTACTTACTTTATCTTAATTTCTTTTCTTATTTACGTTTTTACTTTGATTATAGGAATATTATACATTTATATTATTTTATCTTTGGCTTGTAAAGATTTGCCCAGAGGGTGTCTCATATGCTTCAAAAAATCTTGCGATGCGTGTTCTCTAAGCGATGGTCTCAGTACTAAGTATATGTTGAAATAAAAAAGATAGCAGTCATATTGCCAGCGTGGTTATGATCCATATGGAAGAGGATGGAAAGTGGATGTCTGTATTTAAACAGACTCTTGAAAAGGGCTCTGTCTTGCAATATCCTATAATACATCAATAAAAAAGTCTTGCATGAAATCCTAAATACTAAACCTATATAAAATTATTCGAAGGAACATAATCATCGTATACCAATGACCCCAACTCTCGGAAATTGTCAAGCGTACTGTTTTGCAGAAAGGACAGAAGTCCTCCCAAATGAATGCGAATTAGAGGATTGTTCTCAAACAATTCTAGCATACACTCCGTAAATTTATCAAGTGAACACTCACATAGGTCGAGAAAGCGCAAGTTTTTGCATCTTCTAAAATCAATCCTCAGAGAAATATCGCCATCCATCACTCTAATGTACTTAACTGATTCTGGAAGAAGCATCTCTTTTGCCACTGGAAGCCGCTTCTCAATTTTACACCTCCGCGGAGTCAACAAAACCATCTCTAAATTAACCAAGTGGGCTAACGATCCAGTCCAATTATGTGCCATTAAGCTAATATTCTTCAAGCTTGCTGGGAGGAAGTCTAATGAAATCACTGAGTCGTTCATTTCCAATTCTTCCAAGCATGGAAGGTCATTTAGTGGCAACATCGGAGGAGCATTTGTTAAACGTAACTGGCGTAAACTTTTTGGGAAATTCCAGTTGGGCAGGGTCTCGGTAGGCTGTTCATGAAATCCTAAAACAAGATAAAGCAAGCCTTCCGGAAGTTTGGCGAAAAAGTTATCATTGCTTATTGACTTTAAATTATTCTTGTCAAGGGATAATTCTTTCAAATTCTTTGGAAAGAGGAATGATTCCCCGAATTCTTTGATCAGCGTAGAGTCCAAATTCAATATTTCACAGCAGTCTGACACCTTGAGATTCTGGTGGTCAGTTATCATACGAAACGGATTGTGTGATAGATTAAGAGATATTAATGATAAATAAGAGCCCTGAAACTTAGTGATCCTGTTATGCAGCAAGTCAAGCTCTTTCAAACTCGAAGGAAGGGCTTCCATAAGAGCGTCTATGCTACTTAACTCGTTGTCGGATAATTCCAATCTCCGTAATTTTGTTAGATAGGCTATATTATGGTTCTGGAATTTCAGAATATGACATGAATTAACGTTCAACACATTCAAAGTTTCTGGAAATATCCAACAAGTAATCAGTGACAAAGGTGTGGCAGAGAGATCCAAAATTTTCAAATTAGAATAACCAGCAATGTATAAAGACCGCCAATTCTGAAGTTCGGTGCTGTCATATTCACAGCTGATCTGAAGTTTGTTAATTCGTTCTTTTGAAAAGCGAGTCAAACCAAGAGCCCCCGCCACGTAATATTGGTCACACAAGAAAGTTCGATCCTCCCACAAATCAAGCAGTTCCTTTTCTCGCGATCGAATACTCAAGGGTAAATTAATAAATATGTCGAAATCTGATTGAAAATATATGCTATGTAAATTCGTATATCTTTCAATGCCTTCCAAGTTTTCCAAGTGGGGTGCCCCTAGTTTTAAGATCTCAATTGAATTTGGTAGTTCTAAATCCGAAATGGCCCTGATTTGCAACGGAGAAATTTGGAGATAACGAAGCTTAGTCAAAGCCAGTAGATCAATGTGTTTGCAGGTAGAGCCTCTAAAGCCACTGACAATTAACTGAATCAAAAGAGGAGGGAACCTTATGACCAATGTATCCTTTATCAGACTCAATAATCCGCTCAATGTTAAATATTTTACGTTTCTAGGGAGAAATGATAAATCATCAACTCTTATTTCCATCTCAAGTATAAGATGTGTAATGGAAAGTCCTTCAAATGCAGTTTCAAAATTCCGTATTCGACATCCCCCAAGTCGAACATAGTACATAGAGTTTGGAAACAACACACCTAATGGATGAACTTCTCTTAAGATATAACTGTACTCTAAATTGGGAATTGCTTCTGCTACGACGTTGTCACAGTCTGTGAATTCTTTGACATATTTTGCCCCGTCTCTAGCATCCAATTCTGTATATAAATGGATCCTTCGTACTTTGGAAAGTATGTGAGAACCAATTAAACGAAACCTTAGCAAATCTCTAGGTCTATTAAATACAAGTGTTGATGGATAAAAGGCTGTATTTGCCCCACTGAACTCAATAAACTCTTCCAAATCTAAAAAATACACCGCTGGGGCTCTCCAGTCTCTACGGGAATGTGCTGGAAATCCAGGAGCTTCTAATTTGCCATAGATTTTCTTGTAACAATATGTTCTTGCAAACACATCTGTCTCACCAAGTAGAGCCTTAGGCTCCTGTATGGAACTGTCATATTCACTTGCGTAATCACCAATCACGATACTGGCGTAGAATGAATTGAATGCATACTTGTCAATTTGATCTATGTGGATATATTCATGTAGATACAAGAGAGGTATAGCATCAAATATAATCTGAACGACTTCAGGTGGGAAATTTAGAATCCAAAGCATAGAGGTTGCAGTTTGTTCTTATTGTGCAATATTTTGTGATGGGCACAATCGAGAAAAATATGAGATATCTTTCTTGTGTGATATGGTAGCGGTCTCGGGGAGTTCAAAAGAATATTCCCTTAGCATTTCGCGTCGCATTAAGAGCAAACGGAGGCAAATAAACTGGTTTACATTCAGCACCATATTAACCTCAATGTAATTGATCCGTTTGTGGAGCACCCAAAGCTAAGGGGTCGAGTGCTCTCTGAGGAAATTCCCAGAATAGGTATTTGTTGAAAAGAATTCTTCATTCCCGCAGCTTCGTGGTGGGCTTGCAAGAGTAGATCGATAGAAGACTATTTCTTACAATCTACGGAGTTATATTAAACATTGAAAGAATACAAGTCTAATTCAAATTATTTTAGGGCAGGGTCAACATTGTATATGTTTGCAGCGCTTCCTTCAAATTAATATCTATAGCAGTTTTTCGCTCCAATTTTAGATACTAACATCCGCTTGATTCTAAATTGTAAATGACAGCTAATAATAATTACGCTGGCGGTATTATTTTATGCTGGCCCGTATTCCAAATTTATGGAGCACGTGCATGCCTCTCAATTGAAGATCATGGATAGTAGCTGTCTGTAATTAGAATAATAGTGTTCGATCGTAATATATCCTATTCATTAAATCACGACGCAGCTAAATCATCGTATACCAATCCCCCCAGCTCTCGCAAATTTTCAAGTGTGCTGTTTTCTAAAAATGACATCAGTGCCCCCAAATGAACTCGAATTCGAGGATTGCTCTCAAGCAATTCTAGCATGCACTCTGTAAATTTATCAAGGGAGCACTCTCGTAACTCGATATAATGTAATTGTTTGCATCTTCTAAAATCAACTACCAGAGAAGCATCAGGATCATAAACTGTGATATATTTAACTGATTCTGGAACAAGTATATTTTTAGTCACTGAATCGAGGTCGTTTTTATCATATTCCCATCCTGACAACAGAACCACCTCTAAATTAACCAAGCGGGCTAACGATCCTGTCCAATCCTCCAATTCCATCTTCTTTAAACTTGGCGGGAGCAGATCTAACATGGTCACTGAATCCGTTACCACCAATTCTTCCAAGTATGGAAGGTCATTGAGTGCCAACATTGGAGAAGCATTTTTTAAGCATAATTGGCGTAAACTTTTTGGGAAATTCCAATTGGCCAGGGTCTCGGTAGGCTGTTCATGAAATCCTAAAAGAAGATAACGTAAGCCCTGTGGAAGTTTATTGAAAAAGTTTTCATTGTTTATTGAGGTTAAATTGCTTTCGTTGATAGATAATTCTTTCAAATTCTTTGGAAAGTGGAATGATTTCTCAAATTCTGAAATCCAATTATTATCCAAACACAATCTTTCACAACAATCTGGCACGCTGAGATTCTCATGGGTAGGTATAGGTAAATCATTGAGTGATAAATTAAGGGATATTAATGATAAATAAGAGCCCTGAAACTTAGAAATCATGTTAACCAGCAAGTCAAGCTCTTTCAAACTCGAAGAAAGGGTTTCTAGAAGATCTTCTACAGTGATTAATCCATTATCATGCAAGCTCAATCTTCGTATGTTTTTTAAATTGGCCACATTATGATTCTGGAATTTAAGAATACCGCATGAAGAAAGGCTCAACACCATCAAGGTCTCTGGGAATATCCACGAAGTAATCAGTGACAACGACGTGTTAGATAGATCCAAAACTGTCAAATTAGGATAACTATCAATATGTAAACACAGCCAGGTCCGAAGCTCCGGACTTCCGTAATTACCACTGATCTGAAGTTTGTTAATTCGTGCTTTTGGAAAGCGAGTTAAGCCAAAAGCTCCTGCCCAGTAATGTTGTGCACAAAATAAAGTTTTATCCTCCCACAAGTCAACCCAACCATCTTCTTCGGAAATATACCATTGCGTATTAAAATATGGATCGATATATGGCTGAAAATACATGCTATGTAGATTCTTATACTCTTCTATTCCATCTAAGCTTTCCAACCTAGAAGCCCCTAATTTTAACATCTCAATGGATTTTGGTAATTTTAAATCCGAAAATGCTGTGATCTGTAATGGAGAAATTTTAAGATAGCGAAGCTTATTTAAAGCCAGTAGATCAACCACCCTAGTACAACTATCCCCAAACTGATTGATGTCTAATTCAATCAAATGAGGAGGGAACTTTATGTCCAACACATTCGAGTTCAGCCACAACGATCGCTTCAATGATAAATATTTTACAGTACTAGGAAGGAACTCCAAATCATCAGCATTTATTTCAACCAAATCAAGTACAAGGTGTGTAATGGAAAGTCCTTTAAATGTAGTTTCAAAATTCCCTATTGGACATTCAATTAGCAGAACATAGTACATGAGGTGTGGAAGCCGCACATCTAAAGGATCAATGTCTCTTAATATGTAACTGTATCTTACATTGGGAATTGCACTGCACATCACTTTCTCGCAGTCTCCAAACTCGTTGTCGAAGTAAGCCTCCCTTTTGATGTCCAATTTAGTATACAAATGGATCCTTCGTACTTTGGAACTCATGTCAGAGCAAACTGATTGGAACCTTAGCAAATCCCTGGGCCTAACAAATGTTATCTTTGACGGAGAAAACTTTGGATTTACCTGAATAAACTCAATAAACTCTTCCAAATCTAAAAAATATTCTGCGGGGGCTTTCCAATCTCTGACTCTATTATTAAAGGGTAAATTCCCCGGATATTTTAAACTACCATGGATTTTCTTGCAATTGAAAGGTCTTGAAAATACATCTGTCTCGCCAGGTAGAGCCTTGGGCATCTTTATGGAACTGCGATATTCACTTGCGCAATCAACGATCACGATATTGGAGTATAATGAATTGAATGCATACACGCCAATTTGATCTATGTCGATATACTCCCGCAGGTACGGGAGAGGTATATCATCAAATATAATCTGAACAACTTCAGGCGGGAAAAGTAGGATCCAAAGCATGGATCTTCCAGTTTCGTCTAATTTAAAAATCTGTGATCCAGGGAGAAGTTAAATAGGCTTTCCCCAACGGAGTGGTAGCATCTCCGACTGAAAAATCACTAAGGAGCTTTGTGTGTAAAACTTAGATAATTTAACTATAAAGTGCAATCAACACTAAGTATTCAGTTGAAGTCCGATATAACTATAAGTGGTCCAATAAATCGATTTGAAAGCTCCATGTTACTCAGTAGGGTATTCCCCAGCCATGTCAGAGTCACTCTAAGCCGGGTAAGCACTAAATCTGAATAATGACGAACGTGATTTCCGCGTGCAATTCACGTGTTGATGACTGGTAGCGCTATTAATCTATGATTGGATATTTCTTACAATTCCAACACTTCAAGTTGCAATTCAATTAGAAATGACATGTCTATATAATTAATTAGCTTTTGAATAACTAAACATAACAAAGATCTTCCTAGATTTAGTCAAATTTTCTTTCTGGTATTATTTCTTCATTTTGTCATTATTTTGGCAAAAAGTGATCATCTGAAGAAGAAATGAAGCAACTCTTAGGGTCTAGGAATTTATAGTATTACTGGTCCAACTCACAGCGCATCTAATCGTTTGAAAGAAAGGAAAGGTAAATCGAGATGGATTTCAATGAATGCTTCCTTGCCAGAGTTCATAAAGGCTAGGCACTGCGAGAATAAGACCAGAACAATTAACACGGTAGCGCACATAATTTTTGGTTGGAAAGTAGATTTGCAGCTAACTTGGAAGTATTATATACACTATTATACAAGTAGTCAAAATATAAACCCCAACCGAATCAAATAATTAATATTGTATATTAAGGTAGTGAAGCATCGCAGTTGAATAAAAAATCACATAACTATACATTTAGAACAGAATCCCTTCTCTTCAGTTTCAGGAGTTTGAGAAGTTTGCTGGGCTCTAGCGCCAGCGGTAGTTGGAGCAGCAGTGGTAGCTGCAACGGTCTCTCCAGTTCCTGTAATTGTCTTCTTCCCATCTTTAGTCTTTTCAGTTGCACCCTCTTTAGCCTTCTCAACAGGAGCCTTTCCAGCAAGAGGATCAACGTCTTCTTCTTCTTCAAGTGGGATAGATTTTGAATTTGGAGGAAGGGTTGCTACAAATTTAATGGCAGTCTTGACGAAATCTTTACCTTGTTGAGCAGCCATGCTCTTTTCCAATTCAGTTGGAGATCTACTCCCATCAGCCCCAGCATAAGTACCTGCACCATATGGACTTCCACCTCTAACCTCATTTCTATTGAATTCATCAAAAAGTGTAGAATAACCTAACGGAACATATGGCATACCATGATGAACAAAATATTCTATAAAGTTACGGGCAGTGGCTTCTTGACCTCCATTTGTAGTTCCAGTTGATACGAATATACCAGCAGGTTTCCCGTGTAATTGTCCTTGAGCCCAAAGACCACCAGTTGCATCCCAATAGGCATGCAATTGAGCAGCTGCGTGTCCGAATCTAGTAGGAACCCCAAATATGTATGCATCATATTCTAATAATTTCTTCGTGGTTGCAATTGGGATATCATCAGCTTTTGGAGGTGCGTGCATTTTATCTAAGATTTCTTGAGATAAAGTTTCTGGGACTTGAAGAATATCGACATTTGTAGCAATACCTGCACGTTCTGCCCCTTCTTTCACGGAACGGGCCATAGTTACTATATGGCCATATGTGGAGTATACAATAATAGCAACCTTCATCTTGATAATTTTTGCAATCGATAGGGAGGGTAACAAAGGGAACACAACAAGAAAGAAGAGAGATGAATGAAAAAATTCAATTGGAATTGAAGGGGTTTTTGTAACAATTTATTTGAACATTGAAAATATTGGCTATGAGAGAGAAATAGTCAAGGAATTGAAAAATTAAAATATGGAAAATAAAAAATAATTTAAAGCTTTCTTTTTTTGCCATGAATTAAAATTAACAAATCTCTTACTAAAATTAACTAATGACACAAAACCATAAAAAAAATAACCTTCTAATTTTTACTAAAGTCAATTAGTGAAAGTCAAATCTTTCAAATATGCCACCACCACATTATTAATCCAAGATATACAGACCAATTGATAGGATTTAAATCATCATTAACACCGAAGCGACTTCTTGGCTTATCGCAAAAAAGTGTTTCCTTCAGGGCAAATGCTGATACCGGAAGATGGATCCTTAAATGGTACCTGGACGCGATTGATTCGGTTTTCAATTGGGGGGATGAAAAATTAAATGACGGATCTCAAGTTAGTTTTTGATGATTATCTTCTTGATATAACGAGTGATCGTACAGTTTAGGAGACAGAATCGATAAGAAAAGTCTATGGAATATTATTTTTAATTGTCCCTTATTGTCATTGGTTTAACGACTAACGAATATTATGAGCGAATTGTGTAGCCGTTCGAAATGTCTCGGGCTTTACCCAATTTGGAACTGGATCCTTTGTGGTTTCGTAAAATTGACCCTTTGGGACTCAATTGACATCAATTGACGATGTGACAGAAAATCTAATGCTTCTCTGGGCTGTTGAAGGGTCGTTTTGTAGCCATAAACGGAACACGTTGAACACCACCTTCAATACCTTTTTGGTCTTTGTACATGAGGAATTTATTTTTTTGGTTCTTTCTGGAATTTGTTTTTGTGATTTTGCGCCCTTATTCTTTATTTTACTAAAAAATTATTAATAAATGTATAAAAATTCATTTAGAGTTGTGGAAAGTTGCATTTATGAAGTATTACTAAAGTATGACAGGTAATTTATTCATAACGCCACAAAAGCTTTCAATCTCTAATACACTGACGCGTGCACAATTGCAATGATTTTGAAAAGCGATCGGATTTGGAATTCTTTTCTTGTCTTTGTTGATTTATAATTATTGTATTAGCTCTTGGTACGTGGAACAATCTGGAATGAATTACTAAACCGAAGCTTATTTTTCTATTTGTATTTTTATTTTTTATTTTGTTTTTTAGTAATTCTTGAATAATTTTTCACTTTTTACTTTTCAGGTTAATTCCGGACTAATAAATGGAGAAGGAGGCAGGGGAGAAGGGGGGAGCCACACTAAATGCAATTTCCAAATAATATAAATAAATTATCAAATCATCTCTTTTTTTTAAGATTGAATATTTTACCTTTCTTTATCTGATCAATTCAGTAATCTTCCATCACAACTCAATTACATACATCAAACACAATGGCTCCAAAAGTTGCAATTATTATCTATTCCATGTACCACCACATTGCCCAAATGGCAGAAGAAGAAAGGAAGGGGGTTGAACAAGCAGGTGGTCAAGCTGATATCTTTCAAGTTCCAGAAACCTTATCTGATGACGTTTTGAAATTATTACATGCCCCAGAAAAGCCAGAATATCCAATTGCCACTAATGAAACCTTGGAACAATACGATGCTTTCTTACTCGGTGTTCCAACCAGATATGGTAACTACCCAGCTCAATTCAAGGCTTTCTGGGATGCTACTGGTGGTTTATGGGTTAAGGGTGCTCTTGCTGGTAAGGTTGCTGGTATTTTCGTTTCTACTGGTACCCCAGGTGGTGGTCAAGAAACCACTGTCTTAAACTCTTTATCTGTTTTGATTCATCATGGTATTACCTTTGTTCCATTGGGTTATGCTAATGCTTTCCCATTATTGACCAATTTGGATGAAGTTCATGGTGGTTCTCCATACGGTGCTGGTACTTTTGCTGGTGGTGATGGTTCTAGACAACCTTCTGAATTGGAAAAGGAAATTGCCAGAATTCAAGGTAAGACTTTCTATGAAACTATCCAAAAATTTTAATTGGCTAATTAATCATATAGTTTAAGTTTATATTTTAATAACGTATTAGATAAAGATTGATTTTTTTGTTCATTATGACGCCTTCAATGTAGATTTGTAAATGTAGATGGAATATGACCGGAGTGACCTATGACCAGGGCGACCTATGTCCAGAGTGACTTGGTATTGTGTTTGTATGGGGTACCTTGCTAGGAAGTGTTGCCAATGATTTACCACCTGAGATTTCCTGAGCCATTTCACAAATTTCTTGTTAAGGAAGTAACGTGACATTAAGCTTGTTACTACTCACTCCTGTGACAGTATCAATAACGTATCATCTATTATCAATTGCATTAAAAGTAATACGAACTAAAAGCTTGTTATGGAAATTGAATTTTTTTTTTTGCAACCAATTTTATTTGAGGATTTTTTTTTACAACCATTTTGTGCTGCCAAGATAGAGGATCACTTTCAATTCGTGGCATATATCTTCATAGTTACTGATAGCTAAATATATACAGTCTAAGAGAATAAATACATAAACACGATTGGCAAGATCCAAGAGGTGGTCTGCCTACTCATCATCACTTTCTTCAAAATTAAACGAGAATGCTCCTCCAGTGGTAGGCTGTTCAGTTAACTTCTCCCAAGTCTTACTCTTCCCAGTTTCCTTTTCATAATTCTTCAATTCAATCCTTTCCAATTTCTTCAATCCATCTTCCAATTCTGCTTGCTTATCATTCAATATCAATAACAGCTTAAACATTTCAAAGATTGGCATTGGTGGTAATCCTTCAATCTCACCACAATCTTCATTCAAATCCACACCATTACTCAAATTACCAAACTTCTCACAATAATCCTTCATATCATCATTATCAATTTCCCTATCCTTAATCAAATAATCCAAAGTTGATTTAACTTCCCTTGGTCTAAATCCACTAATTTGTCCAGGTTTATTTTTCAAAAAATCCAATACATCCCCTAATTTAGATTCAGGTATAAAATTTTGAGTAATTGCAATTGAATCATCAATATTTATAACCAGATGCCACCAGCCAGCAGGTACATACATACATTCCCCAGGACAAGTTATACCCACCAAACAACCATCATCTTCTAACTTTAATGAATCATTAAAGAATCCGGATAGACACCATTCCGCAATTCCCACGGGGGAAGTGACTTCACTTTCATCTTCTGAAGCAGCTACTCCCGGTGGAGAAATATGTGGAGGAAGCATGACCCATAATTTATGACCTTGGATAGCAACATTGAATGCAGAAGTATGATTTGGGTCTTTATGAAAAGTAGATCCCAGTCTTGCTGAACCCATTATTAACCAGGCATGGTCAGGACGACAATGGCCCTCAAATACTGAAAATAGATCGGATTGGAAGATTTGGGGGACTTTATATTCTTGACGTATGGTTTGCATTGCCGGACTATTACAATCGAATAAATAAAGGGGGTTTTCATCTCGGTTATGGTCAAGATATTGGGAATATTTGGATAAGTTCCATTCGACTGCTTCTTGACGGAATTTCACATCGGGGAATCGTTGTAATAAGCTTTCAAATGTCCATTTTGGCCATCGCGTACTATCTGGATTTGTAAGGATGAATGGGATATTGTTGTATTGGGTATTGAATTCTTCAAGGGTAAGGTTACTTTCATTGATACGTTGAATACGGCCCGGTGGGAGTTTGCCCAATTGACCTAAGATACTATCTTGGTGATATCTTTCTTCTTCAGTCAATATCTTTGCAAATAATTTACGATAGTTGATCTGAGAACATTGAAAAGGACGATATATTAAATCAGAACATAATAAATTATCCATCAATTGCAAATTAGCCGATTGATCAGCCGGTATTCCTAGAACTGTATTTCTCCAAGATCCTAACCATGGTTTATCATGATATAATTGAATATTTTTGATATATAATTTTTTCCATACTTCTTCATCATATAAAAACGCATAAAAAATTCGTGATACATGAGATAAATTCTTGAGACTGTTGACATCGGTTACATATCCTATTATTTCCATTATTAATTCATCGGGAAGGCAAGCAAATGAACCGAGAAGGTCATTTCGTTTGGTTCTTAGTATTGGATCAGTGGCTAAAAATGAATTCCCACTAGGTTTTATATTTAGGGGATGACGTGGGGATATACTATGGGTAGAAATGGCACGGGAAGCATTTGGATATATGTACTCCTGTTTCTGTTTCTTGAGGGGTGGTTCACAGACGGTCATGAAGGTGTTTTTAGGGGTTGGAGTTTCAAATTTTTGTTAAATTAATGATGATTTGAAATTTTTCACCATATTGGAATTTTTTTTTTTTCAAACTCGCATGATTTTTATTTTTTCCAGTGCATGAGATGGACATGAGATTATAATAATGCTGTACATAATAAATGTCAATTGAATCATAAAAGAAACTTTCGATGTCAGGTTCTGTTATTTCGCTTATCGAGGCTTAGTTTACGAATGTCATCTTTATCCAGTTTCAAAATTGACTCTGATTCCGCTAAGACATTTACAAGAACAGGTGAATTCTTGAAGCAAGATTAAGCTTTGAAAATATTCCAGTTGCAACCACGCCCCATCCCGTACTGTTCAGTATTGAAATTTTGGATCTAACGGGTTGAAGATCCCGTCGCCATGGTAGCAACATCTACGAAATGTTAGTTTGACTTCGTTCATAAAACGAAAAGGAAGTTTAAAAATATCAAAGAAATACATGACTTGAACAGGATAAGAGTTCATTAAAATGGTGGAGAGTAACCGAGAAAGATACACAAAACTGATCGAAGTACTGAATAAATAACATATGAAGTGACTTAAATTATTATTTTTTGGTTGGTTAGGATTCTGAATTTTTTCGGGTTCGGTTTTGTGATTCTTTTCAAAGAAAAAGTTTACTCATTTTAATTCTCTTTCATTTAAAAACCACCTGATTGACTTCAAATAATTTACTTGTTGTTTTTAAATGTTTAAGCAGATTATTACCAAACAAAAATACGCAACCACCAATACAATTAAGAGAGCCATGTCAAACAAAAGACCAGTAGATCCTGAGACCACTACTCAACAACCTATCTTGTTTGCTCCTGAAACTTATCAATATACCAAGGGTCATTTAAATGAAACTGAGGTACAACCGGATCCATTCTTACAATTCAACAAATGGTTTCAAGAAGCTAAGAATGAATTACCTGAAAATTCCGATATAATTGTTGAATCTACGAATTTTTCAACTGCAAGATTACCAAGTGGTAGAGTATCTTCTAGAATTGTTTTATTAAAAGAATTAGATCAATTTGGATTTATAATTTATTCAAATTGGCATACTTCAAAAAAGGCTGCTGATTTTGAAAGTAATAAATATGCTTCATTAACATTTTTTTGGCCTCATATTCAAAGACAAGTTAGAGTTGAAGGGATTATGGAACATGTTACTCGAGAAACTAGTGAAAGATATTTCCATACTCGTCCAAGAGGTTCTAAGATTGGTGCATGGTCAAGTCCACAAAGTTCGGTAATTCAATCTAGAGATGATTTAGATCAAATTAATGCTAAATATCAAGATGAATTTAAAGAATTACCTGATGAAAAAATCCCTTGTCCTGAACATTGGGGAGGTGTTAGAATTGAACCTTTAGAAGTTGAATTTTGGCAAGGTGGTATGAGTAGATTACATGATCGTATAACTTACAGAAGAGAGAAGATAGAAGACCCAGAATGGCAAATATTTAGACTTGCACCTTAGAATAACCGGAACTTTTTCGATGTCCTTTGTTTTTAGTTTATTTAATAGCTTCAGTTCTTGGTATTATCGAGCTTTATTACTTGCGTCTTTCTTGATTAGTTTTATTTAAATAGTGATTAATTATAAGTTTAATATATTTATATATACATGCTTTTATAAGTAATTTTTCAATTACTTACTTCTTTTTATGAACAAGAAATGCTTTATCATACATTGGAGCTTCTTCTCTTCTAGGAATCCAATCCTTTTCTTTCAAACGTAATTGATATTGAGTTTCACGTTTACCAGGATATAAAATTCTTTCATCAATAGGGTCTAAATCAGTTTGTACCTTTGGTTCTTCCTTCAATAATCCAGCATCTCTCTTCTTACCCTTTAAGAATTGTCTAATTTCAGCAAAACAATACATACACATAAAATGCGATCTTTTAACTCTACCACAAGCAGAACATCTAACTATATTTTGTAATGGTTGAATTTGTTTCCTTCCTGCAGCATATAACTTCGTTCTTTTTCTAGTATAAGACACTTTCTTCTTTGGAACAGCTCTAAGAATAGTACCATTATCTATCATGAATGGCTCTTCTCCGTTTTCGAGTTGTTCTTGTAATTCACGTAATCTTTCATCACATTGGACATGATCATGAGAATGTTCATGATGACCAATGGAAGATGGGTTGTTATTGATACGGATGGCGATCCTTGGGAGACGTGGAATAAGTCCCCATAGGGATTCGTTTATGCTGGCCCCAAACCTTAAAGTTAATGACATTTGGGTCTGTTGATACTGGACTTAGCTATGGTTTCAATGTATAACCCTTTTAAGTTGATTGAAAGAAAAATTTTCAATGTATGGGATAGTCGTGTATATTTGCACAAATAATGTTGGGTGGAATCAAGGTCGTGTACAAATGGTCAAATATTTTGCAGCCTTTCTTGAGTATCATCATTGTAAACAACAACCAGATATAAATGAATGATTGAGACTATAGATTGTCAAGCAAAGCAATTATTGTTATGTGTCTTACAAAAAGTATAGATCTCTTCATCCTAAGATGACTCTAGACACTGTGTCGCATACCTTCTATTCCCTTCAAACTAACACATTGAAGATAGAATAACGACATAATTTACTTCATTCTTGAGACTTCTTGACCTTTAAATATACTTGTATTCTGTTTCAAATCTGGTTACGCTATCATCTGTTCCAATCGCTTGGTGCTATTGATGTTTCAATAGAGTAATTGTAGTACATAATAAGTCGTGTACTTAACAATCCCTATTGTATTTTTTCCTTAAGCGTGTTTTATTTTTTTTGTATTTAAAGGTTTGAATTTTTTTTTTCTCATTAATTACACGACAATCAATCAAACAACAGAATCAACAAAAATATCAATCGATTTTATTACTCCTTAGACCACACACTCAGAATAAGGGTAATACATATATATAAACATACAAACAAATAGAAGAGCAAGTCATGTCATTAGAGCAAGGAATTGGGCAACCACTGAAATATGTTGGTTTTGATACAATCACTACACAAATTGAATCAAGATTATTAAAAAGAGGTTTTCAATTTAATATTATGGTTGTTGGTAGATCAGGATTAGGTAAATCAACATTAATTAATACATTATTTTCATCTAAATTAACCGAATCAAGTGGTAGAAAATCACCAACTGAACCAATTGAAAAAACTACTGAAATTAAGGTTTCATCACATTCTTTAGTTGAAAATAATGTTAGATTAAATATTAATGTAATTGATACTCCAGGATTTGGTGATCAAATAAATAATGAAAGATGTTGGGAACCTTTAGTTAAATATGTTAAAGAACAACATTCTCAATATTTAAGAAAAGAATTAACTGCTCAAAGAGAGAAATTTTTACCTGATACAAGAGTTCATTGTATTTTATATTTCTTATCACCAAATGGTCAAAAATTAAAACAATTAGATATACAAGCTTTAAAGAAATTAAGTGAAATTGCTAATGTTGTACCAATTATTGCAAAATCTGATTCTTTAACTTTAGAAGAAAGAAGTGAATATAAAAAAATTTTACAAAGAGAATTTATTAAATATAATTTTAATATTTATCCTTATGATTCTGAAGATTTATATGAAGATGAAAGACAATTAAATGAAGATATTAAATCATTAATTCCATTTGCAATTTCTGGTTCTGAACAAGAAATTCAAATAAATGGTGAATTAGTTAGAGGTAGAAAGACTAAATGGGGTTCAATGAATATTGAAGATGTAAGTCAATGTGAATTTGTGTTTTTAAGAGATTTCTTAACCAGAACTCATTTACAAGATTTAATTGAAACTACTGCTTTAATTCATTATGAAACTTTTAGATCTAAACAATTGATTGCTTTGAAAGAGAATAATACTAATAGACAATCTGCTGGTCAAGCTGTTGCTACTGCAGCAGCAGCAGGTGCTACTTCTACTAATCCTAACGGTACTACTCAAAATATGCAAGGTATTCCTGCTGCTAATTCAACCACTGCTGTTCGTATGTAAAAGTTTTTTGGTTGATTTTGCTACTGTTTTCTTGCTATAGAGCATAAAGCAAATTCATTTCATCGGTTATCTTCTTACAGATATATATATACTATAGTTTTCTTTGTTTAGTTTAAAAGATATATTTAGATTTTTGCCATTTTTCTCTAAAGTATCAAGTTCCCTACAGATTTCCTTACTCTATAGGATTTCCTTACTATTAATTTATGTCAATGATTTCGCGTTTTCTTATTTTTCATACGCGTTTTGATTTATAAAATATTTTTTTCAACAGAGTCATCATCAATTACAATTGCTTTTCCCTTTTCCTTAGTAAAGTGATAGTATTTATAGAACATACAAAATGGGTGTTAAAGGACTTAATCAACTAATCAAAGAACATTCCCCCAATTCAATCAAAGAATTCCAACTCAAAAACCTCTTCGGTCGAAAAGTAGCAATCGATGCCTCCATGTGTCTCTATCAATTCTTAATTGCCGTCAGACAATCAGATGGACAACAATTAACCAATCTGGAAGGAGAAACCACCTCGCATTTATCTGGTTTATTCTATAGAACTATCCGGATGGTTGAAAACAACATTAAACCAGTCTATGTCTTTGATGGAAAACCACCCGTATTAAAGGGGGGAGAATTAGAAAAAAGAATGTTAAGAAGAGAAGAAGCCCAGAAACAAATGAATTCAATTAAGGATGAAGGTACAGTTGCCGAAGTGATGAAATTCGAGAAACGATTAGTTCGTGTCTCAAGAGAACAAAATGATGAAGCGAAGAAATTGTTGGAATTAATGGGGATTCCATATGTGAATGCTCCCTGTGAGGCAGAAGCTCAATGTGCGGAATTAGCCAGGGGTGGGAAGGTATTTGCGGCAGCTTCTGAGGATATGGATACGCTATGTTATGAACCTCCTTATTTATTAAGACATTTAACGTTTGCTGAGGCGAGAAAGATGCCAATTGATCAGATCACATATAAGGAGGCTATTGAAGGGTTGGATATGACAAAGGAACAATTTATTGATATGTGTATTTTATTGGGTTGTGATTATTGTGAAACTATTAGAGGAGTGGGACCGGTTACGGCTTATAAATTAATTAAAGAACATGGATCATTAGAGAAGATTGTGGAATATATTGAAAACAATCCAGGAAAGACGAAATTCAAAGTGCCTGAAAATTGGCCATATAAAGAAGCTAGACAATTATTTTTAAAGCCGGAAGTTGTGAATGCAAGTGAGGTGACTTTGAAATGGAAGGAACCGGATGTAGATGCTTTGGTGGATTATATGGTTAAACAAAAAGGGTTCAGTGAAGATAGAATTAGAAGTGGGGCAGAAAAGTTAAAGAAAGGATTAAAAACTGGAGTTCAAGGTAGATTAGATGGTTTCTTCCAGGTTGTTTCAAAGACACCGGCTAATGATAAGAAGAGAAAAGCCGATGATAAGAAGGGATCTAAGAACAAAAAGAGAAGGTAGAAGGTTACGATGTAAATATATATTAATAAAACAACAGATTCTATAAAAAGACTACTAATCTCTTGATTTTGGTTTCTTCTTTTCAGCTTCAGCAGCTTTTTCAGCTTCAATTTCATCAACATATTTCTTAATTTCATCAAAATCTAAATTCTTAATTGCATTTCCTGGTTTTAACACGGAAACTTCAATATTTTTAGCTCCGGTTTGAACAACTTCTAATAATGATTTAATTGTTAATTTTATAGTTGCTTCTTCACTTAAATCTTCTTCATAATGTTTCTCCAAGAATTCTTTAACTGTTTTAGAGGATCTTCCAATTGCATGAGCTTTCCACGCATTATATACCCCAGAAGGTTCAGTTTGATATAATTTTGGAATTGTATCATTCGTATCAAATCCAGCAATCAAAGTAGCAATTCCAAACGGTCTAACCCCTCCAGATTGAGTATATTTCTGTTGGACCCCAGCAACATATTTCGTCAAATAATCTACCGAAACTGCATCTTCTAAAGTTAATCTATGAGATTGAGCTTCTACTCTTGCCTTATCAACCAATATTCTGGCATCGGCATTCAATCCGGCAAATGCTAATAAGATATGATGATCTACTTTACATATCTTGGATGGAGTAATACGAGGATCTTGTAATTTCAATGTTGTTCTCTTTTCACAACCTAATACTACGGTATCTTTACCTTTAACTCCAACGGCACATGTACCTCTTTTAACTGCTTCTGATGCGTATTCAACCTCTAGAGAAGAATTGTTAGTATGGACTCTTTATATTCAATTGGGGGTTTCATTTTGTTACATACGGAAAACGTGTCCATCTGGTCTATATTTGAAGTGTTAGTAAGGTTTGTTCAATTTCAAGTGGCAATTGACATGGATTGACTCAAAAGTCAATTGATTCCAACTCAATCGTCTCAGCTTAAAAAGTACATACGAGAAAATGGATAATGCACTATCGTAACCACTCATTATTATTTATATATTTCTATTTCGACTTTGTATGTTGTTGTTGATATCTCTACTGGTAAGTTGTTGATTGTGAGTTTTCAATGAAATTCTGAAAATTTAATTTTTTCGTTTTTGCCCTCCAATTTTGTTTTTAATTATGAGGGATAGAATAGTGAGACTATTAGACAGTTGTGATAGAAACACACCAAAGGAGGACAGACCGCATGGCCAAGAAGAAACAGCAACAGCAAAAGGGAAGCAACGCTCCAAAGGGAGTTCCACATCGAGATAATTATGCAAGAGTCTCATATCTCTATCAATTAAGTACACAACTTTCTTTACAACACAATCATCAACCCATCTTGTCTCGAGCGATGACTAGAAATCTTGATTTGGTTGGAAAGAAAGCAGTATTAAAATTAGGACCAAGTCTGAAGAGAAGTATATGTAAGAAATGTAATAGTTTATTAATCCCGGGGTTAACTATGCAAATTAGATTGGAAAACTTGTCTAAGCTGAAATCATCTCATAATGATGTTCTTATTCATAAATGTTTAAATTGTAATGAAGTTAAACGTTTCCCAATTGGTAAAGATAGAGAGTATATAGTGTTTCCTGATAGAGATGGTGTAAGGATAGATAGTTAAGATAAGCATAAATATTTTGTATCGTTATATATATATAAAACAGTTGATTTAGTCCTTTGGACCAATCATGTTTTCTGGTCTAACCCATTCATCAAATTCTTCAGAAGTTAACATCTTCAATTCTAAACAAGATTCTTTAAGGGTAATACCCTTCTTATGAGCATTCTTAGCAACTTTAGAAGCATTATCATAACCAATCTTTGGATTCAAAGCAGTAACCAACATCAAAGATTCATGTAAAATCTTATGAATCTTTTCCTTATTAGCAATGATTCCTTCAACACAATGTAATCTAAATGATCTACATGCATCACCTAATAATCTAATTGAACTTAATAAATTATATGCCATAACTGGTTTAAACACATTCAATTCAAATTGTCCCGAGGCACCTGAGAAAGTAATAGTAGTATGATTACCCATAACTTGGGCACAAACCATAGTCATAGCTTCACATTGAGTTGGATTAACTTTCCCCGGCATAATTGAAGATCCGGGTTCATTTTCAGGTAAAGATAATTCACCATATCCACATCTTGGACCAGAACCTAAATATCTAATATCTTGAGCAATCTTAAATAAAGATACTGCCAATGTGTTTAAAGCACCTGGAGCTTCGACAAATGCATCATGGGCAGCTAAGGCTTCGAATTTATTGGGGGCAGTTTCGAATTGTAATCCGGTGATTTTGGAAACTTCTTCAGCTACTTTGACGTCGAACCCCTTTTTGGTATTTAATCCAGTACCTACAGCAGTACCACCTTGGGCTAAGAGTGATAATCTAGGTAAGGTTTGTTCAATTCTGGCAATACCAAAAGTTAATTGGGTAACATATCCCGAGAATTCTTGTCCTAATGTCAATGGAGTTGCATCTTGTAAATGAGTTCTACCAATTTTAATAATATCTTCAAACTCCTTAGCTTTAGCATCCAAAGCATCTCGTAAATCTTTTAATTTTGGTAATAATTGTTCTTGAATTTCTGTCACAGCGGCAATATGCATCACACTTGGGAATGTATCATTAGATGATTGTGACATATTACAATGGTCATTAGGATGAACAGGTTTCTTAGTCCCCTTAACACCACCCAAGATTTCAATCGCTCTATTTGAAATAACTTCATTTGCATTCATATTAGATTGGGTTCCAGAACCAGTTTGATAAATCACAAGGGGGAAATTATCATTAAATTTCCCATCAATAACTTCCGTGGCTGCAGTTTTAATCGCTTCGGATAATTTTGGATCTAATGTTCCATAAGATTCATTAACAATTGCGGCGGCTTTTTTTAAAACTCCAAATGCTTTTATAATTGGGATTGGCATTTTGATATCACCAATTTCAAAATTCCCTAATGATCTTTGGGTTTGGGCTCCCCAATATTTATTGGATGGAACTGCAATTTCACCGAATGCATCGGATTCAATTCTTTTATCGTCAGACATAGTTACTACTTGGTTATTAATCCTCAATTGATGAAAAAGAAGAAGAAAAATGGGGATTTAGTGAAAAATTTAAACTTTATATTAAGGGGGTTAAGGACCGGGGAAAATTGGAATGAAAAAAACTCCGATGGGCTGAAAAAACCCGGAGGCAGGTCCCGAATTTAAACTGTAAATTGGAAATAATGGATGAGATTGATCCGTGAAATTCAAGCTTTCAGACGAGCGCCTTACAAGATGTGTTTCATAGGGTGAGATCTAGTGGATGTCAAAAGAGATTCGATTTGGTAAACCCCACAAAACAAAAACCACAAGAAATTTTCTATTGGTCAAGTGAATTCGCTTGGCATATGTCACAGTTTAAAATGTAGTCAGCACGGTGACAGTATAGAGTTGAATTATACGAAGCAACAGACTCATATGGAAGCTTTGTTTTATTCTGGTAATTATTATTATACAATTACATCAGGGCCATTAACAACTTTGTTATTCAACTAGCTATTATGCTATACATTACTGATACTTAAAGCAATAACCTCGAAACACCACTCTCTTCTATTTACAAAAACTTAGAAGGTTCTCTTCTTCTTTGTTCTATTCTTCTTGGAGGTTCAACCTTAGCACCTGACCAATTATACTTAAATCCAATTTCATGAGCCAATATCTCACCAAATCCCAACATCATCCCATTAATAAATGGCAACACCAAA
Source organism: Hemisphaericaspora subhashii (assembly GCF_019202705.1). NCBI lineage: Eukaryota > Fungi > Ascomycota > Pichiomycetes > Serinales > Debaryomycetaceae > Hemisphaericaspora > Hemisphaericaspora subhashii. The sequence continues at coordinate 101,383 of NW_026057209.1, read as the reverse complement.
TTAATAGCCCCCTTCTTTAGTATTTCCCAAACATCAATCGTCATAACAGTAGTCTCATGTACTTCGGATTCATAATCACTATAATCATCCTCATCCTCATCTTGAACAAGACGAGATTCATTTATTAATTTTTCAACATTGAGTATACCTGAACCAGTCACAACTTCATCAGAAGATAATTGTTCACGTAAGACAGTAAGATCATTAATTTCGCTAATTGCATCCACATCGGCTGGGACTTCTCCTTGTTCATTCAGAGGGGTGATTGTGACTGTGCCTCCAAGGAGTTCTATATCTTCTATTGTATGGAAATCGGTGGAGGTGCTGCCTGAAGATGTCGGTACTGTGGTGTCTTCGTTCAATTGTGTTTCTTGTGATGGTTTGATCTTTGATGATGATTCTGCGTATGCTGTAGACATTTTTATTCGTTTGATTGGTTATGGAAGTTAAGGATTCAATTGGCTGCCTGTTTCGTTTAAATTTATGATAATTTTTTTGCCTTTTGGAAATCTCAGATTTTTTTCGTTTGAATTTTACTAGAGACGATTTACAAAGTATGGTACGACACACACGCAGGGCAGATTAATGAGAGATATATATGTATTTATAGTATAAAGAATGGTTTAATAGACAAGTGAAGGCGATTTACAAGATGTCATACAATTAGAAAGTAAATGAAATAGTTTTAGAAATTACATTTGTATTATCATTACTATATGCTTTTATGAAAGTCTTATATTTATACACATGGATTAATACTCTAATTACTAGCAAGTCCAACAGACTTACCTTCTTTCAATCTCTTTTCAGTCAATGCAGCAATCACAGCAGCACCAACACCAGATCCATCTTCAGCTGGTACAATAACAATTGGATCTTCAGTTACAGAATCATCCCAACCAAAAATATCTCTTAAAGCTTTAGCAGCTCTAATTTTAAAATCAGGATATTTATTATACACAGAACCATCAGCAGCACAATGTGCAGTCTTATAACCTCTCTTCTTGCAAATAGCACCAATTCCACAAACTGATAATCTTGCTGATCTTTCTCCAATCACTTCAGCAATCTTACGAATTACTTTTCTTTCTGGACTAGTGGTTTCAATATCAAGAACTTCTTTAAAAAGTTCATATACATCAGATAAATTTTCAAATGGATCTTCTTCAATTCTAGCTGGGAATGAAGTGTCTAAAATAAATGGGGTTTTCAACTTGGTTAAATCTTGCCCCTTGAAGATTAATTGTTTTGATTCAGCCCATTCAAGTAATACCAATCTTAAGATTTCTCCTAAATAATAACCAGAATTCATCTTTTCAAAAGATTGTTGACCTGGTTTTGGTGATTCTTTATCAATTTGAACATCATATTTAGTTCTTGGTAATACAATCAATTCATTATCAAAAGCACCATATTCACAATTAATTGCCATTGGAGATTCAGGATCAATATCATCTGGGATAATACCTTGTAATTTTGGAATATCTTTAACAACATCATAATAAGCACCATTAACACCAGTACCAAAAATTAATCCTAATTTAGCTTCGGGATCAGTATACATTGAAGCAACTAAAGTACCAGTAGTATCATTGATTACAGCAACAACATCAATTGGAACACCAACTTTTTTAATTGCCTTTTGTAACAATGGAACAACATCATGTCCTTCAACACCTTCAATATCCCAACCTTTAGTCCATCTTTGTAAAATACCTTGTTTAATAGAATTTTGTGAAGCAGGATAACTAAAAGTAAAACCCAACGGTAAAGTTTCATCACAACCATCAGGGAAAACTTCGTCCACAAAGTTTTTCAAACAATTAGCAATAAATTCCCATAATTCTTCACTAGTGGCCGTTCTCATATGTGTTGGGATTGGGAATTTTGATTGAGTAGTATCGAAATCTCGATTTCCGCCCAATTTAACCAAAACAACACGTAAATTAGTTCCACCTAAATCAATGGCCAAATAATCACCTTGTTCTTTCCCAGTGGGGAAATCCATAACCCAACCTGGGATCATGGGGACATTACCACCGGTTTTGGATAATCCTTTTTCTAATTCTTTAGCGAAATGATCAACAATTCCACGTAATTTTTCGGGAGAGACTGAGAATTGTTGTTCCAACGTTTTTAATTCATCTAATAAGGCTTTTGGTACGTCGGTGAAAGTACCTTTTCTATGTGGTGGAGCTTTTGGACCTAAATGAACCATCTTTGTTATGTACTAAATATAAAATAATAAGCGAGGGGGGACGAGCGTTTAGGATTGTTTATCTGTTTTAAAGTAATCGAATTTAAGGATTGAGTTAACCCTGAAGGAATTGAGTAAGATACTTCGAAAGGTGGAATTGGGGGAAGACGTTGGGGGGTTTAAATAGTAATTTTTTTTTGAATTCAAATGTGTTCATCATTTTTTTTTTTGGAAATTCGGACGTCGTGTAATCGTTGATTATTTTTTTGTATGTGTAATTCGCCCTACTCCCCCACCCACTTCATAGAAAGTTCTATTCTTCCGGAAAAAATATTTGTTCTATCTGCAAGTTTTTCCGAGATTCATGTTTAGATCAAGAAGTTTTTCCACACATTTATTTGGTTTTGTGTATCATATAACTGTAAATGTGGTGATATCTTTCCCATGGGCTGAACCAATAGAAAATGTGGGCCCATAAAAATTAGATCGAAGACTAAAATCTGGAGGTTGATGTTACATTCTCCTTCTTATGGGTTGATCTAATGTTCGCTTAAACGAGCTCATGCCTATATTTATCTGGCCAACCTTCTCCTATCCTCCCACAATTTCAAATGTGGCGAATCCTATGCGTAATCGATGCACCATACAGCCCTGCCCACTTAACGTGATTATCACAAGTTGTACATCTAAAAGTCAGTTCATTTTTGTTGTTGTTGGGATTCCTACCAAATTTCTTTAGTTGATTCATCAAACTCCTTCATAGCTGCTCCTAATTGACCCAAATCCTTTTTAACTTCAGCAACGTATTGATTTATTTCTTCAAAGTTTTGTTTATTATAAATGGTTTGATTCTTATGATCAAGATCATCATCTTGGAAAAATGCATTTATCTTTTCTTCCTTCTTCTTTTTCTCAATTTCAAGATTCTCTTCTGAATGAGATGCATTAGGCGAAGCTTCCTCTTGTTGTTGTTGATCTGAAGTTCCCTTTGACATTGCACTTAGATGATATAATTGTTTTTGATGTTCATTCGTATTCAAATCACTAAATTGTTGAGTTGACATAGTTTCCAATAATTTATTCTGCAGGATTTTCAATTTCAGTAATTCTTGATTAAATTTATCATTAAAGAATGATCCTTTATTCTTTACTTCTTCTGCCATATTTCTAACATCATCTAAAACATCAATTTGAGTCCATAATTTATCAGCATAAGTTATGGCAGGTTTTGCTCCTTGGATCTTATCGATTGTACGTAAACTTTGAGGAGCATCATTTACTATTGCATTAGCATATGAATCGGTATTATTGGTAGTGGTTCTACTTAATCTCATATTGAAACCACCACCACTGGAAGTTGATGGATGTCGTTTAAAATATTGAGGAGTGACATTTGATGATATTGAAGTGTTGTAAGAATGTTTTTGTTCTGGTAATGTACTGGAACCATCTGTCTTCACAGGTTGGATGTTACTCATGTCTTCTTTAGGGATTGCTTGTCTTTGGATGTGTGTTGGTTAAGTGTCTTTGGGATGAAGTTGTAAATTGCTTTGGTGGTCAAACTGAGTTTTTTCCTTTGTGGCTGTAAGTTTTTTTTACAACCAATTTGGTTTACTACGGGCACCAGTAGAAGACGGAGACTGACCATGGGATCAGTTAGAGCTACAGGTAGTTCTACTACGACTCCACCTCCTTCTAATCATTACTTCCTATCACCACAGATATCTCCAGCTCAGCGATTATATCTTCAGCCGCTAGCTTCATTATCTTCACCTGAAGTTAGACAAACTTTACATCCACACCACCATCATCACCACCAGGAACAACATCCACCATGGAAGAAACTTCTATATTTGAAACAACCATATCCTGATAATTATACAGACAAGTCATTCCTTTCTCAACTAAAGCGAAATACAACAGTTGTCAAGTATTCTTATATAAAGTTAGTTGAAGATTTTTCATTAATCATTTTCCATATTTCATGTATTCTATTGGTGATTTTAACTTTTAAAGGAATTTATATTCATAATTGGGATCCAATTAAACCGACGATATTAAGTAGTGCAATCTGGTTATTATTATCAACATCAACATCAAACAATGATAGAATCAATATCAAATCATTCATATTAATAATCTTTATATTATTAATTCTATCACCAGTATTAAAATCATTAACAAAATCAACATCTTCAGATTCTATTTGGGCAATATCATTTATGTTATGTGTTGCTAATGTATTACTACATGATTATACTATGAATGCTGCTAATACTTGGAGAAGATTAACTCCTCATCGACCAATCATATCTACGAATATTTCATTATCAAATGCAATAGTATTAGCATCAAGATTAAATTCCACAATTGAAGTGTTTCTGTTTATTTTATTTGCAATTCAAATTGGGATTATATTACCTTTATTTGATGCTAAATTAAGACAATTGAATTATAAACAAGTTCATTTATTAATATTCATTATATTATTTAATTTGGTTAATTATATGATGTATTCAATATTGGATTATAAATTCTTAGTTTATTGGATTATTGGCGCTATTACGATGATTATAATTATACCGGCATACTTCTTATCATTACAACGATATAAGAATGAACTTCAAGGTCCTTGGGATACTGCAAGACCAATACTAAATAGACCTGATTAGAATAGAATTAATATACGAATTGAAATGTACTTACTAATTTAGGGTGTTTTCTGACTCCCGGGGCCATTCACTACCAGAGAACTAGAGATATCTATAATTGAGCTTAATTGCTTTAAAGTGAAGAGTCGCAAACTATTGACTTAATTATCTAATTTAGACTACGCTTGACTTGTAAATAGCTTTCTATTAGCCCATAGGTTTGTAACTTTCTTACTCTAGAGCCGGAAGAGATATATCTACGTAGTACATTGTCAACATACCATATTTTTAGATAGCTTCCATTGGGAAGAGGTCATTAGACGGTTAGAACTAATCATGTAACATCATCTCAGATACATCAAACTTCATTTGAGGCATCTTCACATACAAGCAATAGCTTTACCAACAACCACTTCATAGAACAACCAAAAAGAACAAAAAGATTTTTTTTTTCCATCAATTTTTTTTACAACAACAAAACAGAATTGTTTCACCAGTTGGTTTAATCCAAACAGATATTACAAAACAGATAGAGACAATCATGGCAGGAGAGAAGAAGGATACGAAACCTCCAGTGGTACAGAGACAAACCAGTAACCAAAATGTAGCTCCCACTGCTCAAGGAGTACGACCTGCAAACCCTCAACAACAACAAGGTCAACAACAACAACAACAACAACAACAACAACAACAGCAACCAGGAAATCCAACTCAATCTAGACCAGCACAAGCCAGAGCCAATCAACCACAATATTCCCAAGCCGACTTGAATAGAATCGTATTAGAATATCTTAATAAGAAAGGATATCATCGTACTGAATCTATGCTTCGTTTAGAAAGTTCCAATGCCCCAACTCCACCAGTTGCACCAATTGCTCCTGGCACTACCCCGTTAGCCAATCCAAGTGAGATTGATGCAAAGAAAGAAAAGGAATTGAAAGATAAATTGACCAAGAATGAACGTGAGATTCGTGAATTAAGGGACAAACAAGCAAAAATTGAACGGGAATTACGAGAAACTAAAGATCGTGAAGTTAGATTGGCTAAGGAGAAAGATTTACGAGATTTAAAAGATTTAGAAGAAAAGAAAAAGAGAGAAAATGATCCAGAAATATATACTATTGCGTATTCAATGTTAAGACGTTGGGTTGATTCTTCTTTGGATTTATATAAACCGGAATTATCCAGGATTTTATATCCATTATTTATTCATTGTTTTTTGGAATTGATTTCAAAAGGATTTGGATTACAAGCTAAACAATTCTTTGATAAATTTAAACCAGATCATATTATTTTACATGGAGTTGAAGTTAATAAATTTGCTGGATTATCATTACCTGAACATCTTAAAGAAAATGAATTAGCAATGGCTTATAGAAATCATAAATATAAGATTTTAGTTTCGAAAACTTCCTTGAATTTATTATTATATTTCTTACATGAAAATGAAGCAGTTGGAGGTGCAATTCTTATCCGGATAATTAATCAATATCTTGACCCTGTGATTTCAATAAATAGACCAGATAAGATAGATCAAGAAGATGAAGCTAATCCAGAAGAAGGAATTCCAGAATATGTAACCGATACAAATGAAGTTGAAAAATTTAATGAACAAAGTGTAAAATTAGGTAAATTACCATTAGATCCAGAAGTTTCAAAAGAAATCGAAGCAGAATTAAAAATTAAAGATGAAAAAATTGAACCTATAAATGGGAAAACCTTAACGGATGAATTTCAAGAAATGACAAAACCAGAAACAGATTCTCCAGCAAGAGAATCTCTTCCATTGCCAGTTAAGGATTATTCTGATATTAAAAGAATGATTTTAGAGGTCGAGGATTCAAGATCAAAAATCAAACTTGGAGCTATTCAAGCAAGTGCTCCTTCAGTGTGTATGTACACTTTCCACAATACCAACAATGATATGACTTGTATAGATTTCAATGAAGATTCCAATTTAGTTGCAGCCGGGTTTCAAGATAGTTATATTAAATTATGGAGTTTGGATGGAAAACCATTAAAATCAGTCTTAAAAAGAGATCGTCATCGTAATGAAAATACCAGAAAATTAATTGGTCATAGTGGTCCAGTTTATAGTGTATCATTTTCACCAGATAATAAATTCTTATTATCTGCATCTGAAGACAAAACTGTCAGATTATGGTCACTTGATACCTATACATCACTCGTTTCTTATAAAGGTCACAATCAACCAATATGGGATGTTAAATTTTCTCCATTAGGACATTATTTCGCCACCGCGTCCCATGATCAAACCGCAAGATTATGGGCTACTGACCACATATATCCATTAAGAATATTTGCCGGACATATTAATGATGTAGATTGTGTTGAATTCCATCCAAATTCAAATTATGTATTTACTGGTTCCAGCGACAAGACATGTCGTATGTGGGATGTCCAAACCGGACATTGTGTACGTATATTCATGGGCCACACCAATCCTGTAAACTGTCTAGCTGTTTCACCGGATGGAAGATGGCTCGCTAGTGCCGGTGAAGATAGTGTGGTTAATATCTGGGATATTGGAACTGGTAGAAGACTTAAAGCCATGAAAGGACACGGAAGAACTTCGATCTATAGTCTTGCATTCAGTCGTGATGGAAGTGTTTTGGTGAGTGGAAGTGCGGATAACACGGTTAGAGTTTGGGATGTGAAGAGAAATACTAATGATGCTGGTCCTGAACCGGAAGCTTTTTCATTAGCTGGCGGAGATAATACAAAAGCAGATGGTGGAGCAGTTGCTAATACTGCCGATGGAAAACCGGTTGAAAAAGTGAATAAGAAAGAAATTATAGCTACAAGTGATCATATGACTGCTTATTTTACTAAAAAGACTCCGGTTTATAAAGTTCACTTTACAAGAAGAAATTTATGTCTTGCTGCTGGGGCATTCATGGGATGATCATGTTTATATTTTGTAACATTTATAGTTTTTTGTATTAATATAATAGTAAGATTATCTATTGAAATAAAGGCCCATTTGAGAAATGATAAACTACAAGCTGAATTCTACACGCAGAAGACCTTAGATTTCTTTCTAAGCGGTGAAGATAGTTTAATTGAAGACCTTTCTCAACTTGACAACACGTGTAAAGCAGGTTATTCTACAGCTATTTCTTTTTAAAAAGTGGTGGTCTTAGGCAAAACCTTAACATATGTTTGCTACCCCATTCTTTAAGAATCGTTAGTACATGTATAAATGGCGTGGTTTGCTTTCGGAATTTTCAAAAACTACCAGCCTCCATAAACATTGTAACCAAATTATCACACTTCATTAATCTTAACAAATACTCTATACACACTACTATTGACGCATTATTACAATTTATCAACAATATAATATTGCTTCGAGGTTACGACGAGGCGAGTGCTTTGATGGTGCTTTACGCAACCTGCTATTGTCCATCTCTCTCAGCCCCTTACCGCGGCCCATTATCTACTTATATGTACACCACAATAGAGATTCAAATCAAGGGACATGCAATTATTTTAGTAAGGTCACGCTATAAATAAATAAACTCGATAGGGGAAGGTTTGTACAAATTACCTTTTGCGCTGTGCAGCCCCCAAGGCTCAGCAACACAACTTAGCCAATACTTGCCTTACGAATATTTGCAATTAAATATTGTGGCGCGATCGGAAAAACTATACACAAGGCTTAATCCAAAAATAGAATTTACGACCAATATATCCAAAGTAATATCCGAAAGTAATTGATCAATTGAATTGGTATGTAACTACAACCTAATTGCAATTATGTTTCCGATTCAAAGGGTAATTTCACCTGGAGAAAATTTTATTACTAAAGATGTACACGGTGTTTTTTTCCTCCTATACCATTGCTGCATAAGCCGCAAACTTTAAAAAATTTGATTATTGCTATTATTTTTCGCTATTAATGGCTGAATTAAGTTAAATTCCATTTGAACTAAAACAATAAGGGCGGTTCATAACGCTCAAGGTAAAATAATTGCAGCGGAGAATGAAGCCCCATTTTTCCATTTCTTACTATAAATACTGAAAGAAATTGCCAAAAAATTAAGAATGAAAATATTTCTTACACTCCAATCCACTATCCTTAAAAATGAGATTATCCACCTTATTAGTAGTTGCTGCTTCTACCGTTACCGTATTCGCTGCTGATACCAGTAGTACTTCCGAACATTCCTCAGCAAGCTCGATTGCTTCCAAAGTGGAATCTAAAGTTTCTTCAGCAGCATCCGAAGTGGCATCTAAAGTTACATCAGCAGCATCTGAAGCAAAATCAGCTGCTTCTTCCGTTTTATCAGCCGCAAAGTCTGGTGAATCTTCCGCAACTAAATCTGGTTCTACATCTAAAGCTGAAGCTGCTGGTATTGTAGGTGCTGGTGTTGGTGGTTTAGCTGCACTTGCCGGTGTTTTATTATTATAAGATGTTTTTTAGTTAGATGAAATAAGAGCACTGTGTGTTTACAATGTATTAACTAAATATAATTAAGTAATAAATGCCAATTCAATAATTGTAACAACTCATTGGTCTTCTGTTGTTTGTAGAACTCTCTTTTGTAAAAATTGGCTGTGGCTGCAAAAAACGAAACACGAAAAATATGAATGTTTGTTTTTGTACCATCTTTAACTTAAATAGTTAAACAAGAAGAGGAACCCAGGTATTGATTCCTTATTTGTACTTTTAGCTTACACAAGGTGCAATTGAATCGAAATCTATTATTCGATTAGATGGTATACTTCAATAAACCATATTTTTGATAGTCAGTCATTAGAAAATAGGAGAATCTTCGTTAACAAATTAAAAAACGAGAAAACGAACTTTACGGGCTTAAAAAAATAAAAATCGCGTTTCAGTTTGGAGAAAGATCGGTAAATGTTTCCAATGACTATTATTGCTATGGGCTCAGCTTCTTGTGAAAAATTAGCAATTTATCTGATTGATTGATCGTTGTGGATTAGAATAATAAATGTAAGGCGGGATCAATCAATTATCAATTTTATATAATATTATGACCACACTATCGAAGCCAGACACTTACCTTGTTTCATATCCTCATTTAAGCCTCGTAGAAGATATACCCCTGAAACCGTGGTCACATTTATTGTGTGCATTAGAATATTATTTATCATCTACGAAGTTATTTTATAATGTTCAATTACGTTTTATTGTTCTCTAAGGTGACATATATCCCTCAAAGTCATCATCAAACCCTTAATTACAAATAATTAAATGACTCTTGAAACTATTGCAATGACACGTAGAAAATTGCATCCAAAGTTAGCATTAAAGTGCATCTGGGTGCAATGGGCCCCAACCAAAACTTGGTTTCAGATCATTCTCATCCGCATCACGGGTCGTAGACATACCCCAGTCTCTGGTACATACATCTCTTTGCATCATGCCAAATATCTCTGCATTGTCACAACAAACTCAGGAGGCTGATTGATATTTTAATTCTTCTCCACCCTACAGAGAGGTTTATTATAAAATATAAATCATCATCATCATCTCAATTTCTATCCCAGATTATTTTTTCAAAATTGAAATACTAAATCCCTTGTAAACTGTTGTAGGAAGTAATCCAGAGTCTCAGACTTCCGGTATAACTTGCACGTGACCAAATTACGTCATTGGTATGTATTCTATTTACTAACAATTATACTAACAAACTTCTAGGATATCACTATGATGCAATAGCATTATATGATATCATTACGATGCAATAACATAAACAACAACTAAAAATAGAAATAACTAAAAATAGCAATAAGCTAAATATAGCATATGAGGTCATAGACCATATAGAAATGAAAGTTGAAGTCAGCATAGCTAGACACCCTGAGCATAGCTCACCAGACACATATAAATATGGGACAGAGTCCACTACAGAAGAATATCTCTATACATATAATAACTAACTAACTAATATACACCATACACTCTACTACAATAAGTATCAATATATCAGTCAAAATATACTCTAAAAGAAACTATCAGAAATGGGTGACAACTTAAGTACACAAGCCTTCAATGACTACGCCTCCAGAGAGCCAAACCTACAACATAAACTTCCTCAAAAATGAAGCTTTCAACTATTATATTAGCATTATCAACTACGGTAGCCACAGTCACAGCACTTGATCTTACTGCCGCATTTCAACAATTCCAATCGCAAATAAATGCCGCAACCGCAGGAGCTTCAGATGCTTTAGCTTCCGCGAGATCAGCACTTTCAGTTGCCCAATCCGAAGCATCCACCAATGCACAGGCAGCTAGTGCAGCTTTGGAATCGGCTCAATCTGCATTATCTGTCCAATTAGCTTCTGGCGAATCAAAGGCTACTTCTGCAAAATCGGAAGTATCAGAGAAGGCATCTTCAGTAAAGTCGGAAGTATCTGCGGCTACTCATACAGGTACTGAGACAAGTAAGGCTGATGCCGCGGCTATGACCTTGGGTATTGCCGGTGTGGGTGGATTGGCAGCTTTGGCTGGTATTTTGATGTTATAGGGTGAAATAATGAGAGAGTTTGTATTTATTTGGGATATTTTATGTTTTATAGGATTTTCGTTAACTAATGAACTTTTCGACTTGTTTATGTTATATATAATGTAACATCTCTTTCTCATGCCATTGATCTCATGTCAATCATAAATTACTGGGCTAAATTTGATGACAGATATTTTGACGAGATTCAAGCTGGCTTGTAACAATTTGTATCCGTTACTTGGCAACGATAACAATAGGTGGAGCTGCGATGCAGGATTGAAATCATATCGAGAGCCTCCCATACATAAGCAAGCTCCAAAAATTTTCACTTCGGATGCTGAGATTCTTCGTGTAATGTCTAATTAGCAACTGGAACCGAGCACGTTAACATCCACTATTTTAATTTAAGCCTTTCTAGAAGTGTGCCTCTTAGACACGACCACTCCGCAATAATCAGATTGAGCGAAAAAAATGCTGCAAAATGATGTTTTAGATAAGTTCCTTGTAATTCCACTTGTAGGTTGGATTTCTATGAGCATTTCAATTAATTTGAGTAATATGAGCCTCCTAACTAGTCCAGGCTCTCCTAAATGTGGGCATTGTATAATAACCAATCTACTTTTCAAATGATCAAACAATGAACGTGTCGATTGATATTTCCAAATTGGTGGTTCACTTCCTAATTAGGAAATTTATCTGCAACCGAAATTTTTTTTTGTGCCTAAATGGCAAAAAAAGTATCAATGGTGAATCATGATGTTTTAAAGAAAGTATAAATAAAGCATCAGATTTCCCACTTACTTTCATTTTCTTATTTCTTCTTTTCTTTTATAGTTGTTTAAAACCATTCTCAACTTTCTTATAAAGTCATTTTCTCATAGAATTCACTAATTGTCTCATTAAAATACACATTACCATAAAATCATGAAAGCTACTTCCACAATTTCATTATCAGCAGCTGCTTTATTATTATCAGCAACCTCAGGAGTCCAAGCTGCCGACCAAGCCGAAGTAAACTTCTTAACTGCATTAGTTGACGATTATCAAGCTCATAAAACTGAATATATCAAATTTCTTGCCACCGCAACCAGTATTCCATTAGAATTAGCGACAATTGCAACTCAAGTCTTAACATATACTGATCATTCATATACAACTCTTTTAGATAATCCCGATTTGGATTTTGGAAAAGTAGAAAGTTTTGCTTCAGAATTACCGTGGTATACTAGACTTGAACTTGAAGCCGACGGTTCAGCTTCTGCAACACCAACATCTAGATCCACTTCTGATTCAACTACAAGTCATGGAGATGTGGCCAGTGCCAGTGCTGACGAATCTTCTACTGAAGGAGGACAATCTGAAACTGAATCAAATGGTCATAGTACCACTCAAACTGGTAATACTTTGACTACTAGTAGAAGTCAAACTACTGCTACTACTGGAAGTCAAACTAATACTAGAACTACAACTCACGAAACTTCTACTACTACAGGTGGTGCTAATGGATTACTTGCTCCTTTTGGTGCTGCTGTTGGTCTTGCTATTGCTTTACTTTAGGCGAAAAACTATGGGGTGGTACATAGAGGGTACCTTGTTACAACTGTTTAATAATGATTCATTAACACTTATAAGTGGTTTATTCAATTTCTTTTGGATGTATACATTCTATTTCGTTTTATATATAATTCAAGTTTTTTATTTATAGATTTTAAAAATATCCGTTGTTCATGAATAACTTCAGCGTTTGCCTGAGATTGCGTAGAAGTAACTACTGACATTGAGCAGACTATTGATTCGTAATAGTATGATGTACGTTTCTATGTAGGTGCAGTCATAAATAACATTAAATATTTCAAATTCCACAAGAAATTATCCAAACATTCCATAGGCACTTCATTATTATTATTATCCAAATTAACGTCCCCTGGATATATTCGTTTACATAAGTCCGTCACATGATTAATCAAAAGAATTAAATCTCTATTAAGTAATTTCAAAGCATATTCAAATTCTTGATTCATCAATATATATTTTCCTTGATGACTAGTATTTGTTACTTTTTCAATCTTATACTGATTATAACACAAGGCGAATTTATATGGGGATTTGATGTGCAGTTTTGGATATGTTGCTGATGCAAGTGGATATGAATTAGATACATGGTCAACTATAAAACTATGAGACCCGGCAAGGATGATTTCGGATTTAAGTGGAGTATTGGTGATATTAGCCAATAAACTTATTATTTGGGCAATAAATGTTATCCCGGCGTTGATTTGGGCGATTTTGAAATTATGCCATTGGGATTCATTTAAGAATGTTGGTTGATAATATGAGTTTTTCAAATCATGGGAATTATAATAACAAATATTTAATAAATCTTTTATATCTGAAGGAAATTGGAATCCTAGGATTGAAAACAGAATCCCATCAATGTTTTCAATTGGGAATATGTCTTGAATTATTTTGGTTATTGATTGTAGTTGGGAAAGTAACTCTGGATATAATGAAACTTGTAGGGATTGTTTAATCGATTCAATTTCAGATTCATATACTTCAATCTGACTAAGTGTTGTTTCTTTAATTGCTTCGAATTTAGTGGAAAGAATCTCTTTTGTTTGAGATATTTGCTTCTTTATTTGATATATTTCTGATCGTATTTCGTCATTCTTTGATTGCTGGTTTGTAATTGCAATACCCAAGGCATCACACGAACTTTTTAATCTGCCCAAGAAAATCGGTACATTATTGATATTATTGGAATCTTGAAGAACATGCATATCATGAGATATCTGCTTGCTTAACTTATGTTTTGATATATAAAACTCTTTAATTGACCTATCTAGATTATTCATCGATCGTATTGAATCAAATGAATATGAAGGTATCGATTGGATATGATTTGTAGGTGGGATTAAGCACGATAAAAGATTTTCTCGGGGAATTTTCAATAAGTTAGGTAATGTATACCATCTACCATTTAACTTTAGAATCATTGAATTTGGTTTAAATAGCGACAGTAATTCTTCTTCTAATAACTGTTGTTCACCAAGATAGATTAGATTGGCTTTCAAACTAAGTCGATAGATTGCTAATAAATGCCATTCATTATTATTTGAATTTGGAATAGGAAACATCGGTCGACTCCATAACTTTATAATTATCTTATCAAAGGAATTGGGTAAATCAAAAGGTAATGAAATTGTATCAAACTCAGGATTCATAGTTTCTAATTGAATATCACTAATATAAATCAATTTCTCTTTATGTCGTTTACTGAATAAATGAATTGTAATAAAAGAATCAACAATACGTCGGTTATTAATATCTATTAATTCTTCATTTTCTTCAACTTCATCGAATTCAGGTATAGCTGTAATTGTTCCTCTTCTTCCTAATCGTTTAACTGGGGATGTAGTGGGAGTTACTTGTTTGGCTGTCTTTGATTGTTTGACATTTGATGCTAAAAATAGATTGAGAAAATGAATTGACTGGAGGTTTCGTAGTCTACCATCATTATGCTTTCGATTCATACTTCATTTATCTCTTTCGTTAGATGCCCAATTGCCATATAAACACCACACTTCCTATACACTAATTGGGACAACTCATAAGGGAAGGAAACGAATAATATCAGCAACCAATTTGGTAACAGTTACACGACTTAAAGATCGACAAAAGAAAGAAATCTTTTTTCCGGTGGTCCCTCAAAAAATCCCAAACAACAAAAACAAACTTTTACAGTTTTTACAGCGATTCAAGAAAGAATTAAATCATTGAACATTCAGTGTTGTCAAATCAAATAGGATTGATATTAACACATCAGAAAGATTGATACTGTTTAAATATAGTTTATACACATGAAGAAAAGACAGGCCAACAATGTCTTCATCATCATCATCTGATAAAACACAGAATAAATCCTTTGGATTTAGAATATCCTCAATCTTTAATCAACATCACACACATTCCCACTCATCACAACATACAAGCCAGCCTAATGATAGATCCATACACAAGCTGAACACATCACCAGCTATGACAGTACTGCCTAATAATACAGTAACAACAACAGCACCAGCAAGGAGACTGCAGACGAATTCTTCGTCTGCAAAGCAACAACAGCAATTACCTACGCCGGTTAGTAGGTCTTCCACTTCAAATCGCTCGGCCCAGGTCCTACATGGTTCTACACCACCTCCGCAAACCGCCCCAAATGTCCCACCACCAAGTACAAGAGGGATAGCTAGTAGCGCACCTCTGAATACTACTCAACTAGCTAAAAGTAGACAGAGCCCAACCCCACCACGATCGCCTGATAGTCAAAATTCTAGAGGTTCCAAGATTTATTCACCTGGCAGAAGAAAACCTCCTCCAGACTTTGATGTTGAAAATCTATACTTCCAGGCTCCAAATATAGTGAAAACCTCCCCTTCACCATTAACATCACAACCTACCCTTCCAAAATCAAATTCTCAATCAGATAGTATTGATACTGATAAAATTGCAGATTTAGAAAAAGGGCTTGATAGTTTTCTTAATCTTAATTCTTCTGATAGTGACTCGCTTTCAAATAAAATTGAATATCCAACAAATGATTCAATTGAAGATTTTAAGATGTCAAGATCTTCACCTTTGATGGGACTTTCTGATTTTGCACCTAACTATAACCAACTTAATAGAACTGAAACTGAAGATTCAAATAGATCGGATAATCTGACAAAAATAGAAGGGACAAGTCTTCCATATCCTGCTGAAATGAGCTTCAGTGAACTTAGTTCTCCTGTTAAACCAATGTTTGATATGAGTGGTTTGGATTTAAGACCGCAAGGTAGTAGTGTACTGGATATATCAAAATCACCTAGTCCACACGAAACTTCATTAACAAATTCAAGATCAAGTACTCCCACTGGAGGTGCTTCATTAGATAATGCATCAATTGGATCACTGGATTTATTCATCTCAAGGCAACATCAACAACAACAGCAATTTCAACAACAGCCACTGGCTCCTCCATACCCACCAACTCGTCATTCAACAGGAACGGCTGTATTCCCAAGATCTCCAAGTCGACCCTCTCAAACCCAGCAATTTCAACGTCATGCTTCCGAGCCTATGTCATTTGGAATCTCGAAATCAAACACCGTTAATACATATACAAGTTGGGGATCACCCAGAAGTAACCTGCATCGTCGTCAATCAAGTTCAGTAAGTTCAATCTGGAGTTCTAATTCTTATAGGAATGTAAATCTTGCGGCAATTAAGAAAACCATGAATTTGAAACCCGGAGAAGGGGAAAGATCTAATTATGTATTATCAATTAGAAGAAGTTCAGGGACTTCATATAACGAAAACGGACCTTCGAAATGGAAATTACCTGTTGGGATCTTACCAGTTGATAAATCGGCCCTATATGATAATTCTAATGGTAGATATCTTCGTCTTGCTGGTGCAAGTGCATATAGAAAGAAGACCAGTGGGGTGGAATTAAAGCATGGTCATTTGAAGCCAAGATTATTAGCTGCTGAAATTGATGAATATGATGATAATACTTCTTTGGGACTTAGCCCTTCTACAAATACGACTACGAGTGGAAGTGGACCAACCGCATTCACACCAACTTCAAGATCCAATAAATCATCCGAGTCTTCAAAGACTGCTTCAAGAGAGAATTCTATCGCTAGAACAGTTACTGATGCATCTATGAGAAGTGGAGGGGATAATCAAAGTTTTACAGGGCTTTCAGCTAGGAGTACACGTAGTGATTCTATGGGATCTTCTTCTTCAGAAGATTTGGCTGACAAGATAGATGTTGGATATTATCAACATCGCGGATATAAATATGATAAAGATGGTAAGGATGTGATATTTGATGAAGAGATTGGGTTTAACAATAATGAGCATAGTGATTTGGAGGGAGTCAATGAGTTTGATGGAGAGGTTATACAAGATATTAGTGAACTGGAAGATTATGATGAAGCTCCAAAACTTGTTTTAGCCAATCCTGACGCTGATACTGATAGTGATTGAGTTGGGGGAAAATATTACCTTTATGTACAGTTAATGATATTATATTAATTTATACCATTCTTTTTCTTATGGTGCCTAACTTTACAATCAACGTATCTCTTCTTTCGCAACCGCATAAACCACCGGCAAATTGAAATATAGAATGAAATGTACTAAAGCTACATAAAATATTCTTCTGCAGCCGTCGGGCTGCTGTTCATGCGATTGCCTTGGACTAGGTAGTCAAAATGTTACAGAATGTACAAGGCAAGTTTGGTATGACGTACCCGAAGGACAGAATATTTTGAATCTTGAAATGCAATTGATTGGACTTGATAAACCAAACCGCAATCTCTGTTTCGATAACCATGGGAAGTTACTATTGAAGCAAAGCGATTTTGCAATTGCAAAACTGGTAGCGCCTTTGGACGAGTTGTTGTCTTGCAATAAAATTCATAAATGGAATCAGAAACGGATTAACATTTAACAAATCAGGCAAAAATAGTCCCCTCATATAGCTCTAACTCTAGAAGAAGTATACCATTTAAGTCTCTAATAGAGCCATTCGCAGATGGTTGCCAGCGGCACCAAAACTAGGATGATTGATTGAAGTCACGTGCAAGTAAAGTCGTGTAATTGTACCCAATTCCTCTATTTTGACAACCACCAACCAAAAAAATCAACACGCAACAGAGTGTTCAGAATTTTCACTTTAAAATTGGCAGCACTGGAAGTCACTCAATCAATAGAACTAAACTAAATAAGCGACAATATGTCAATGGGTGGTGATACAGGTTACACGTTGATCTATGAGCCCAATGCGGCTTCTAAAGTATCAGTGAATGAATTCAAGACTTTATTGGAAAAGGGAAAAGATGAAGTTAAGATTGATACCATGAAGAAGATTTTAATCACAATTCTTAATGGAGATCCAATGCCTGATTTATTAATGCATATCATTAGATTCATTATGCCATCAAGAAACAAGGAATTGAAGAAGTTGTTGTATTTCTATTGGGAAGTTTGTCCTAAAATGGATGAAACTGGTAAAATGAGACATGAAATGATTCTAGTTTGTAATGCAATTCAACGTGATTTACAACATCCTAATGAATATATTAGAGGTAATACTTTAAGATATTTGACTAAATTGAAAGAACCAGAATTATTAGAAACTTTGGTTCCAAATGTTAGACAATGTCTCGAACATCGTCATGCTTATGTTAGAAAGAATGCTGTATTTGCTCTTTATTCAATTTATAAGGTTTCTGATCATTTAGTTCCAGATGCTGATGAATTGATTTATAGGTTCTTATATGATGAAGCAGATTCAGTATGTAAGAGAAATGCATTTGTTTGTTTAACTGATTTGAATAGAGATGCTGCTTTACAATATATCCAAGACAACATCTCGGTGATTGAAACATTAGATCCATTATTACAATTAGCTTTTATTGACTTTATTAGAAGAGATGCTCTCAAATCTCCATCATTGAATCAGCAATATGCTCAATTGGTTACCGAAATTATCGAAAGTTCGTCTTCAAATGTTGTTACATATGAAGCTGCTAATACATTAACTGTCTTAAGTTCGGATCCACAATCTATTCTCTTGGCAGGTAATAAATTTGTTGATTTGGCTACCAAAGAAGCTAATAACAATGTCAAAATTATCACTTTGGATAGAATCAAAGATTTAAATAAACAAAATCCAGGTGTTTTACAAGAATTATCTTTAGAAATCTTACGAGTCTTATCAACTCAAGATATGGATGTTAGAAAGAAGGCGCTTTCAGTTATTCTTCAATTTATCTCCAGTAGAAATGTTGAAGATGTTATCAAATTATTAAAGAAGGAATTGCAAGCAACTTCTCAAACCAATGAAGAAAAAGCAGCCGAATATAGACAATTGTTAATCAATGCTATCCATCAAATGGCTATTAAGTTTGTAGAAGTGGCAGCTGATGTTATTGACTTATTATTAGATTCAATTGCTGAATTAAATACTACTGCCGCATATGAAGTCATAACTTTTGTTAAAGAAGTTGTTGAAAAGTTCCCTGATTTAAGACCAGATATTTTGAGAAGATTAATTTCTGCATTGCCTCATGTCAGAAGTGGGAAAGTGTTTAGAGGTGCTCTTTGGATCATTGGTGAATATGCATGGGAAGAGCCAGTGATTCAAGAATCTTGGAAATTTATTAGAGCAAGTGTCGGAGAAGTTCCTATTTTGGCTAGTGAAAGAAAGGCAGAATCCGCGGCTCCCGAAGACGAAGAAGAATCAGGACATGTGAAGAGAAAGAAGGGGCCAGTTATTTTGCCTGACGGAACTTATGCTACTGAATCTGCATTAACTGCTGAGATTTCTACTAATGAAGATGACGAAACTAAGAGTCCGATTAGAAAACAAATTCTTGGTGGCGATTTCTATTTAGGTGCGGTACTTTCGTCTACTTTGGTTAAGTTGATTCTTCGTTTACAAAAATTGTCTACTCCTGCTAGAGTATTGAATGGATTGAAGGCTGAAGCTTTATTAATCATGGTTTCTATTTTAAGAGTTGGTGAATCTAGTATTGTTTCCAAAAAGATCGATGAAGATTCTGCTGATAGAATCTTAACGTATATCAAGATCTTAAATGATGAGGAAGATGCATCTATTATTCAATCAGGTTTCCTTGAAGATACAAAAGATGCATTTAAGGCACAAATCGAAACCGCAGAAAATAAAAAGGCAGAAGCATTGGCTAAAGATTTCCATGAAAATGCTGAACAAGTGGATGATTCTATTGTGTTTAGACAACTTGATAAAGATAATAGAAAACTGGGAGCTGTTGAAGATGATGTGGTTGCTGTGGCTGGAAGTGCAGATGTTAAGAAAGATAATTTATCATCTAGATTAAATAAGATTATTCCATTAACTGGGTTCTCAGATCCAATTTATGCCGAAGCATTTGTTAAGGTTCATCAATATGATGTTGTTTTGGATGTCTTGTTGGTAAATCAAACTACAAATACTTTAAGAAACTTATCAGTCGAATTTGCCACTCTTGGAGATTTGAAAGTTGTTGATAAACCAACTACTGCCAATATTGGACCTCATGGTTTCTATAAAGTACAAACTACAATCAAAGTTACTTCAGCCGATACTGGTGTTATCTTTGGTAATATTGTATATGATGGTCAACATTCTAATGAATCTACAATTGTCATTTTGAATGATGTTCATGTGGATATCATGGATTATATCAAACCAGCAACTTGTTCCGAAAGTCAATTCCGTAAGATGTGGAATGAATTTGAATGGGAAAATAAAATCACTATCAAATCTCCAATTGATTCTCTTAAGGAATATATGGATGAATTGATGAAGGGTACAAATATGAATTGTTTAACTCCAGGAGCAGTGATTGGTGAAGAATGTCAATTCTTGTCTGCTAATTTATATTCTCGTTCTACATTTGGTGAAGATGCTTTAGCAAACTTGTGTATTGAGAAACAAACTGATGGTCCAATTATTGGTCATGTTAGAATAAGGTCAAAGGGACAAGGTTTAGCATTATCTTTGGGTGATAGAGTTGCGTCAATTTCTAGAAAAAACAAAATAGCTCAAATTACTCATGTCTAGATGTTGTTCCACCACGACTGGCTCCTCCTTTAGTATTTTAGTTCTGGTTCTACTTTATTTTGTTTATATATACTTTCTATAAAATATACAATTACAATTTGTTTAATTAAATCTTGAAGTTGGATATATGAATTCTAATACTTTTTGAGTTGATTTTGTGAGTAATTCAGTATTCTCTTCTGATCTTTTATATAAAGCTGGATCTAGATGAATACCAAACGATTGCATATTAGTAAGATCATTATCATCACAGGAAAGATTCAATTCAAGAGACAATAAGTATGTATTGTGCAAAGAATGAAGATCTCCTTGAGCAAATACCGAGTGAACATTTTGTTTGAAATTATAAGTAAACAGCGATGAAGTATCAAGATATTTCAATCCGTGTTTATTCTGGATCTCAACCGACGTCTTAAGTAATAAAGTGGTTTTATAATTTGATGATTTTAAAGTAAACAAATCGATACCTGCGATATTGTTTAACTTTGTATTTAGAATGAAGATTAGATATACCATTGCTTTAGCTATGGGTTCAGCAGTACCATATAATGATAAATATCTATCTACACTTCCTGGATGATCTGGAGAAATTGACATATCTTTAATACCAAAATTCAGACGTAATGATTCAAGAAGTGTTTCTTTATTAGTTTCAAAATACGTAGCTTCTGAAGTACATATTAGAATGGTTAACCGAACGAACTTGTCTACTAAAGTAATGACCTGTCTTGCATGTATCTTCAGTAAATAATGTATCACTTTCTTGTCTTCAAGCTGCTGTTGGGTTGGGTTGCCTTGGGCTGTTTGTGGAATTGGGTTTTGTAGTTGTAATGCATCTTCTATTTCTGTTGGTTGATAAGTTGATCCACTATCCTTCTGCCTCTTTCTACTAACATTAATTGGCTTACGAGGCATATTAGTCTGTGTGTATAGTAATGGTACCTATGAATAAGTAGAAGTATTGACTGTTGGAAATAAAGGGGCGTGTAAATGGTTTCAAAAATTTTGTTAGTGGTTTCTGGTTTGTCTGTGGAGGGCATCGCACTCATCTGCAATTTTTTTTTCACTTTCAAAATTCCTGAAAAACCAGGAGGAATACAAAGGAAGGGGTAACCACTTTGTAAATAAATAAAGAATAAATAATAACAATGGCCAAGAAGGATAAATCAGTTAAGGTAGAGGAAGCTACCGAAGACAATTATGAAAAGAGAATGTCTGCAGTCTTACCATTTGCTAAACCATTAGCTTCTAAGAAATTAAATAAGAAAATCTTGAAAACCGTAAAGAAAGCTTCTAAGGCCAAGCATGTCAAGAGGGGTGTCAAGGAAGTTGTTAAGGCTTTAAGAAAAGGTGAAAAGGGTTTAGTTGTCATTGCTGGTGATATCTCCCCAGCTGATGTTATTTCTCATATCCCAGTTTTATGTGAAGATACTTCAGTTTCATATGTTTTCATACCTTCAAAAGAAGATTTAGGTTCTGCTGGTGCTACCAAGAGACCAACCTCATGTGTCATGATTGTTCCAGGTGGTGGTAAATCTAAGAAGAATGCCGATAAGACTGATGAATATAGAGAAGCTTATGATGATATTGTGAAAGAAATTGCTTCAAGTGATTAGATACTGTACTATTAAACTTACTTGCATCCATCCGAAAGATATGATATTATATATATTTAAATGAAGAAGACCTTGTAATGATATTCCAATGTTATGTAAAAAGTCTATCAGTGATTTGGAGCGGTGAAAAGGAGGGAAATACAATGACCTCTTGAAGAGCATCCGCTTATTCACTACTTCCAAATCATCTCTTGCTTCATAAACCTTTTGCTTTTTGCTTTCTTTCTTCTAATTTTGTACTTTTAGCGTTTATTAACTCAATAAATAACATCGATTTAACCGTTGTCTAGTGGCGGCACAACCTTTTTGGCGAACACCGTATACTAACAGCACTCAAATTTCGTTACTAAGCCCGCCGTCTTTTATATTCATTGTCGAACATTCTAGGGGGTATTGGTGGATTGAGGATTGACCCGATAACCCATATTAAGAGAGTTACCATAGAAATCATATTGAGTGTCAATTTCACATCTGGTAGCGACGTTTTGAATTCTTAGATCAACTCCCCGAAAAATCAAAACAATAAACTTATGCTTATCAGTAGTACAAAAGACACCCCAATACTTCAAACAAAATGAGTCAACATGATGCTGTTGAAGGCTCTAGTCAACAGGATTCGGTGACAGCGGTCGATTACATTGAAAATCAATTGAGATTAGAACGAGAAGCAAGGGAATTAATGCCCTACGATCCAAATGAATGCACTTACGAACAAGGTGAACTCAGACAACCCGTATTCGCATGCTTAACTTGCTCTAAAGAGAATGACAACCAGCCAATTGGGGTATGTTACTCCTGTTCAATTCAATGTCATGCTAGTCATGAAATTGTGGAATTGTTTAGTAAACGATCCTTTGTTTGTGATTGTGGGACAACAAGAATGTCCAAGACTTTTAATGGTGCTTGTAATTTACGAAGAAGGGGGGAGGCTTCAGAAAAGGGAAGGCGGTTATCTGTTTCATCAACGAGTTCTAAGGAATTGAATTTGAATGCGGAAGATATTCCATCTTCTTCAAATATCTATAATCAGAATTTTCATGGGAATTTTTGTTGTTGTGAGAAACCATATAATCCACTAGAAGAAACTGGTGATATGCTACAATGTTATTTTGGATTTGTTTGTGGAGAGGATTGGTATCATGATAGATGTATTATGGGTATAACGAAAGAAGCAGTAGAGAAGGATAGACAAACCAACGGTAAAAATATGTTGGATAAACTTGCTCCACCAGGAGAAGATGCTGAAGCGGAACAACAACGAGAGGAACAGGAATCAGATGCAGAGTCTGCTATACCACATTTTCCAAAATTGGACAATTTCGATGTTTTCATCTGTTGGAAGTGTATATCACAATTCCAAGATGTGTTCAACGAACTTGAAAAGACCCCGGGTATAGTCTACACTAAATTAGCACATTTTGATACTATCAACACAATGCATGACTGGGAATCCAAAAATGCAGAGCTAGAAAAGAAGCTGAATCGTACAGATGACGAACCAGTTGTGAAAAGAATGAAGACCGAAGAACCGAAACAGCCGCAGTATTCTTTCTTCTTGGCTAATGATTTCCGTGAAAAGATTATACAGCTTTATGAATCATTAAACAAAGAATCTAGATTGTATGAATTTTTAACAAACAACAACTATCTTTTCTTGGATGATCCTATATACGAACCACCAAATGATGTAGAATCAACAACTGGGTCAATACTTGAGATGGGTGCTGATGCATTACAATCAATTCCTCGAGAAAAGGCAATTGAAGGACTACAGGCATATGATAAAATTCGCGAGAAATTACGCGATTTCTTTAAACCATTTGCAGAAGAGGGTAAAGTCGTTACTGAACAGGAGGTTAGACAATTCTTTGGTTCAATGAAAGAGGAACAGGAAAATGAACTCAAATAATACTTAACATTTACTTTTCTTACTTAAAAACTATGTACAAAAATGTATAAAAGAAAACAGACATATCTCATGATAATACAAAAATGCTATTCCTACGTTTCCTTCTTCTTCTTCTTGTCTTCTAATTTAGAAAACTCTTCTTTCCATACCTTGTTACCTTCTTCTTTCGTTACGCCAGGGAAAAGAATTTCGAATGCTTCATCATACCATTCAATAGGAATCAATTTAATACCCTCCTTAATCTCATCATCAATTTCTTCTAATTGATTCTCAATAGACTTAGGGAAAATAACAGTATCACAACCATATAACTTGGCACCTAATAACTTTTCCTTTAATCCACCAACAGCCAACACTTTACCAGTCACTGTAATTTCACCAGTCATGGCAATATTGGCAGGCATGGCTTTTTGTAAGGCCAAAGAAATCAACGAAGACGTAAATGCAACACCAGCAGATGGACCATCCTTAGGTATACTACCACCCGGACAATGCATATGAATATCTGCAACTTCAAAGAATCTATTCTCAGGGAAATTCTTCACCATATACAGCTTAACGAATGAATAAGCCAAAGAAGCTGATTCTTTCATTACATCCATTAAGCGACCAGTTACGTGCACCCCGGCGTGTCCGGAACCTGAAGAGATTGAATTGGTTAAAATAGATTCGGTATAAAGAACAGAGCCGAACCCGGAGTTGAGGAACGCTAATCCAGTGGCTACACCGGGAACAAGCTCGTCATAGAGTCTGTCCTTTTCAAAGACTGGGGGACCAATGTAGTCTTTCAAGTTTTCTGGAGTGATTTCAAAAACAACATCTGCTGGGATATCTAATTTGTGAGGTTCTTCTTCTTCTTCGGCTTGTTTGACTTCATCAGTAGTGGTAGTTTTGGCTTCTTCGGGTTTGCTTTCTTCGTCAACCTTCTTTTCTGCTTCTGATGAAGATTTGGTTACTTCCGATTCCTTGGAAATATCATCCTTAGCCTTGCTTTCGTCTGCAGAAGCGACCTCTTCTTCCTTTGGCTCTTCTTCCGGTTTCACTTCTTCTGTCGTGGCTTCGGCTTCCTTTGTTTCTTCTTGCTTCTTGGCTTCTGCTTCGGCTTTTTTAGCTTCCTCGGCTTCTTCTCTAGCTTCAATTTCCTCGACAATCTTCAAACTAGCCTTACTGAAAATTCTATTGATCAAAGATTTCATATATCTCATACCACTTTCTCTACAATATTTATCATTGATGAGTGAGACGGTTTCCTTTGGAATGATAACATGTCCATTTTCCAACTGAGCTTTTTTACTTGCATTTGGAATTAAATGTTTAGTTGCAATTTCAATCTTTTCGTTCTTGGTATATCCTGAAACTTCAATAATTTCCATACGATCTCTTAATGGAGCAGGAACATTCTCAAGATAATTTGCTGTACAAACAAATAAAACTTTTGATAAATCAACTCTACATTCAATATAAGTATCAACAAATTCAGAATTTTGTTCAGGATCCAAAATTTCCAAAAATGCAGAAGCTGCACCTCCTCTTCCGGAAAGATCCAATTTATCAATTTCATCAATTAGCATTAATGGATTTGAAGTTTTTGCTTCTTTTAATGCATAAATTATACGACCTGGAACTGATCCGACATAAGTTCTACGATGACCCTTGATTTCATGAACATCCTGAATACCACCCACAGCAAGCCTGACATATTTTCTATTAAGGGCTTCTGCAATAGATCTGGCAATTGAAGTTTTACCAGTACCTGGAGGACCAGTAAGACATAGAATTTTCCCTTCGACATGACCTGAAACTTTACCACTTGAAATGAATTGCAAAATTCTTTCCTTGACATCTTTCATTCCATAATGATCGCGATCTAATATAGTTCTTGCCTTTTTCACATTAAACAGATCTTTGGAATATACACCCCAAGGAATGGAAGTCAACCAATCAATATATTTTTCACTTACACCAATTTCAGAAGAATGGTCTAAATTAGCTAATACCTTGGCTTTTTCAGCATTATAAGCTTCCATTGCTTCTTCTGATAATTTCAATTTTTTTAATCTTTCGTCGTATTTTGCAATACGATTACCTTCCTTGATACCGATACCTTTTTGCAATTCTGCAATGAATTCACGAATAAACCCACGAATTTGGGCTTTCTCTGCCTTTTTATTCAATTCACTCATTGCTGTTTGTTTGATTAATAATGCTTCAACTTCAACTTTTAAGATTTCAAGTGCTTTTCTTAATCTAAGTGGAATATTGCTTTCATCTAAAATCTCCTGAATAAGTTCTGGTTTAGCATGAACATTTGAAGCAATATAATCAGCAAACTTGGCGGGATCCTTAGGTATTTCTCCAGTTTTCAAGTTTTGAATTGGATTTTGGGCACCTAAAGTACCTAATAATGTATGCATAGTTTCAATTAATGCCTTAATTTCTGGTGAATCAGGGTCGTATGGGAGATCCTTTTTCTCTCTAACAGTACCATATGAAACTTTCTTATTCATTAAATAGGAGGTTGGGAAATCTTCGGGTTCGATACGTCCACCCTTCATATTCGGAGTACTTAAATCAACTAATTCACATCTTGCCAGAGGATAGGCAATAATAGTCATTGATTTTGGACTTGATTCTTCCATGAATTTGATCACTTCACATATGACCCCGGTCTTATGTACTGACTCTTTGCTTTCGATAACATCAGTAGAGACCGCATCTGGATCACGCTCATGGAATAATACAAAATAGGCTTCTCTTTTATCGGAAATCGTTTTGATGGCTTGAATGACTTCAGGATCTGTTATGGATATGCTGGTGGTTCTTAATGGTAATGGAGGACGACTTTTCATTGGAATGGCTAATAATGGTGGATATTCTCCATCTCTGTTAGGTTTGATGCGAGGTTCTCTTTCCAGGTCTTCTTCAATGGGATACTCAGGATCCTTGTCCTTGTTATCATTACCATCGTTGTTGTTATTGCTTGGAGGGGCATTACCACCTGCAGAAGTAGGAGCATTCGGATCTATGCTAGTTCTAACATCATTGACATCAGATTTTTCAATATCTTTATCTTCTTTCTTCTTCTCAATGTCTTTATCATCCTTTTCCTGCTTGTCCTTCCTTTTAGGGGTTTCCTTCTTTTTAGGTTTCTCCTTTTTGTTAACTGATTCATCTTTTTTATCTAAATTTGGTTGCTCATCTAACAAAAACAGTTCAATGGTTTTTAAAGTTGGAGTATTTGATGGCAAAAAGAATGGACGGGGTTTTATAGATGAATTGCTTCCATTCCAAACAACAGAACTGGCTGCTCTAATTGGAATAGAAGTGTTCACTTTATAAAGGTTCCTAGACAACCCTCTAACTGTATGTCTTCCTCTGATCATTTGCTGTTCACTGACAAATCCACTAATGGGTAGAATGCACAACTGGAAGAAATTTGGAGTTTTTTTTTGACAACAGAATTTTTCCGAAAATGGGTTTGGTCATGTGATCAGTTCAACAGTTGGTAGCCCATCGACGCTTTACAAGCTTGTATTGGTTCAAATGACTGTAGTAGATATGTAATTCTTCCATTCTGTCTACTAACTAAAGGAAATTTCAGGAGAGCCAACACAGGGTATTCACGAAACATTCAAATATTTATTTTCTACAAAGAAATGACAGTAATAGTAAATCGCCTGGAAACTTTGCAACCGACTTTTAAAGGTCAGAGATACCCTGAGGAAGTGACTGACCCAGGAAACAAGGGATAGTACAACTACTCTTACTGAATGGGTATATATATATATTGTTACATTTAAAATAATAAATAGAATGTATCTATAAAATGATTCAGGCGAATGTACCCAGACATCACCCGAACCATTATGTCTCATCAATCAATCGTAAACACCTTCCTTCTCTTCTTCCCCGCCTGTTCTTCAACATTACCAGTTTCCTTCTCCGAAGTAGTGGGATCCTTCTTTTCAACCAATTCCAATTTCTCTGGCAACACACGTTTTACAAGTGGTGACGCACCACCATCGGGATTTATTTCAAAATTCTTATCCAGATAGTAATTCACCATATTAAACGATTCGTCTTCCAATCCATGTATTTTCTTATTAAATAATGAAGTCTTAAACGCGTCTGATTTCCATAGTTTTATTTTCTTCTCTTTTCTTTCTTCTACTTTGATTGATAGGGAAGATTTTGCACTTTCATATTCTGAAATTCCGCTAGTTTCTGCTATGTGATGTGATTCTTTGGTGGTTGCTGGAGTGGATGAGCCCATTAAGCTCATATCACCAACTGTCTCTATTCTGGGAGAAAAATCGGGTGAAGAAATAGGTGAATCTGATTTATCGAATGATTGGATGACCTTGGTGGGAGTCTTTGTTGGAGTCGAGGGTTTTTTGGATATTACTTCCTCTAGATGTGTCATAGGCTGTGGCGCCTTCTCAGAAGGAGAAGACTGTTGAGATGAATTGCGTTTCGCTTCCTTTCGGGATGGACTTAGAAATGGAGTGTCATATGTCTGTTGTTGTCTTTTCGTAAATGAAGGTGATCGTAGGGGTGAAAACCCGAAGGACAGGTCAAACAATCCTCTCCTGGGTGGTTTAGTATTTTCTTTCAATAATAGTGTTTTAGTAGTAGTGGTGGGAGGTTTGGCTTTGGCTTGGAGGGATTTTAATTCTTTAATTTGTGCTTTCAAAGATTCATTCTCTTCTGCAAGTTGACTTATCCTTGCTTCTTGTATCTTTGCCTTAACTGAATGTTCTTGTTTTAATTTGTTTAGTTTCAATTCGTATTCATCAACCAATTCTGGAATTTCTGCGGCAGGTGGAGGTGGTAGTGGGATCTCGATTGGTTTCTCCTTTTCTAGTCTCTGTCTTTCTTCAGCTTCCCTTTCTTTCTGTTTCCGAAGTGCCCGTAGAGTTCTTGGTGATTCGTCTGGAACTTGGATCGGCAGTTGTGGTTCTCCTTCTTGATGTTGTTGTTTTGGTTTCTCAATTGGATTAATTAGTGATACCAATTTAAACACCGCTAATTCTATAAGTGTCTTTCGATATACATCTTCAGCAACAAGTAATTCCAACTGACTCCTCCTCTCATAATGTCTGTCTATATCACTTTGTTCTACCATTGTCCATTGACCCTTACTTCTCCATCTTTCTTCCACAAAAATTTCCCAAAAAAAAAAATCAAAACACTTCAAACCCTCGCATCGCATCTTAACCACTACCACACAACAGACAGACAGTCAACATGAACATCTCACAAACAGACAGAAGCCTAATCAACAATGCAACAGTCTACAACGCCGCCAACGGAGAATACTACAAACAACAACACATAGACCTCGAATACGTCTCTCAATCAACCAAACATAAAATCGTCAACCATCCTCCAAGGGGGATAGAAGTTATAATAGACAAACAAGCGGATGATTTGGATAAAGTATATGCACCGAAGGGAACTGTAGTACCACCGGATGAGATTTTGGATATGTTAAAACCGGGGAATTTAAAGATTCCGATTGTACATAATGAAGATAAGATTTTACCTGATAGTGAGTTATTGAAAGTGATTCATTATTTTGTGAGTAGGAAGATAAGTAAGGCTGATGGAGATACTAGGCGGTTTATTCGGAGTATGGACGAATCCGCTTTGTTGGCTATGGGGATGTTGGTAGAGTCGTGGGTGGATGAGTTGATTGATGAAGAACTGGTGAGGATGTTTTTGGAAAATTATTCGTATGAGAGACCAGAAGAGAGTGATATAGATCGAGATACAAGCTCTGATGACGAGGATGAGGAGGAAGATGAAGAGGACGAATAAAGAGATTGTCTAGCAGATTTAAGGCTACTTCTATGTTTAATGACTTTAATGAATACATTTTAATATACAAAATTGGGACTATAATTCTATGGATTATATGGCATTTAATTTTCAACTTCAGGAGTTTCAAACGCGGAATCTTCAGTTGGTTCAACGGTTGATTCCTCGGTTGGTTCAACGGTTGATTCTTCAGTTGGCTCAACGGTAGATTCAATTTCACCACTTGCTGCAGCTGCTGCTCTTGCTTTCTTTTCAGCTTCGACTTTCTGTTGATAGATCTTTTCTTTACCTTCATCCTTAGCAGAAGTTTCAACATCAAAAACACGATAAAGTAATTCATGAGTATCATTCTTGTTAACCATCAAGTTAATATTTGACTTACCCTTCCATAATGGTAAGAATAAATCTTCTAACCCATCTCCTCTTTCAACAGTCAAAAAGATACACCCTTCTTCCATTTCTTCTAATTTATTAGAAAATTCAGGATCAATACCTCTTTCTTTAATATCTTTAACTTTTGGAAATGCTTCTATGAATAAAACTTCCAATAATTTTAAATTACACTTCAAATGTCTCTTTTCACCTAAATGTCTTTCAATAGTATGTAAAGATTCAGTTTGAACTCTCCATGGACAACTTCCAAGATCATTACGTTGAGCTACAAATAATTTAATTCCCGCTTGAATAATCTTCAATTTTTGTTCAGTTATAGATAAGATATCACGTACAATTGGTGCAACATAATAGATAGTTCTAATTGGTTCCCCGGTGGCATTTCTAACTAATGTACAATCCTTAGGGAATGTATCTTTGACATCATAGAATGGCCAACATTTTTGTAATTCAGGATGATTTGGATCTAAGAAAATAAATGGTTCTTCATTGGCATCTCTTGGTAATTTTTGTTTCTTTTGAGGTTTATGAACCATTTCAGTATTGGTTTTTTGTTTTTTGGATTCTTCTGATTCTTGATCAATTTCTTCTTCTTCTAATTCTCTTTTTGATCCTTCTACTTGTTCAGGATCAATCTTTTCAAAGACAGCAATGAAGAAACCTCCGGTATTTTGTAAATGGGGATAAACCCTAATACAACGGTTTAAATTAAATTCAGCGGCTTCTTCACTAGTTGGTGGGAATGCAGTTTCTGGAATATCTTCAGCAGAACCCTTTTCTCTTAATTCCATATCCTTTCCAAATACTTTCCAATCACTAATACCTTCACGTCTAATCAATCCTGGTAATTCTTGAGAAACATCAACTAAACGAAGTTGATCCTTACCCCATTTTCTTAATGCCGCAGCAACAACAGCTTCATTTTCAACTGGTGATAAGGAGCATGTAGAATATACCAATCTACCACCTTTTTTCAATAATTGTAAACCTCTGTTTAAGATATTGAATTGTAATGGATGTAATCCAAGTCCGTTACCGACTCTGAAATCTTTCCAAACATTTACATTCTTTCTCATAGTGGCATCACCAGAACATGGAACATCACATAAGATTCTATCAAATTTTAAGAATTCATTGGCATCATTTAATTTAATTTTTGGGAATAATGTAGCATCGTGATTAACAGTAATGAAATTTGGTGAATTTAATCTCTTAACTTGATGAACCAACATATGAGAACGTTTATAATCGGAATCATTAGCTAAAACAAACCCAGTTGGTAATTTATTTTCATCATCTGAATGCAAAGCTTCAACCAATTGAGCGGTCTTGGATCCTGGAGCAGCACACATATCTAAAACATAATGATGTGGTTTAATATCCATTAATAATGGAGGAATCATGGAAACTGCTTCTTGACGAGAAATATTCCCAACTTGAGTTTCAACAACTAAGAATCTTTGAGTTTTGGCAAATTCCTTTTGTTTTCTAATGACAGCTTTAGAAACATCTAATTGCCAACCTAATCCATCCGGATAGTATGCTAATGGTTTGGGGGTTAATTTAACTCCATCAAATTCCGCATCTTGTAATTTTGATACATGTCTAGTTTGAAAGATTTCTCTAATTTCTTCAGCATGTTTTCTGGAACCAGTAATACGGAAAGTTAATGGCAAGGTATCTTGACAATGTTTCTTGAAAGTATCCCATTCTTCTTCAGGAATGATATTCATGGTTTTATAATATTTTTCCCATACTGCACTTTCTCTAACTGCTTCTGTCCAATTTTCATTATCTGATGCTCTTTTTCCAAACCCCTTTTTGTCACCACCACCGCTTCCTCCTTTTCCTTTTCTAAAATTTCTCTTTCCCATTATTCTTATAACGTTCTTTATCGTTTTCATAGGAAACACCTAAATCGATAGTCCGTGAAGTGAAAAGTGAAAAAAAATTTGAGATGCCATTCAAAATATATTTGCAGGTTAGCTTGAGGCTTTTGCAGATTAGATAGTTGAGATATTAAGTGGTAGGATATAGGGACACACCAGTAAGTTCTCAATTAGCTATGGCTTTTCTAATAGCTAATGGGTAGCATCGCTGGACTGGATCAATTCATTATAATCATATTAGTTGCTTAGGTCTGATTGTTTGATAAGTCTCAAAGCTTGATTTTCCCTACAAAAAAAAATTGGTTGCAAAACATAAATTCTTATTGCTTCTGCTTGCTATGAGGACGACATTGATTGTAGCAATAGGCTCTATCCAACCAATTGAAGTATGTTAAACCTGTAGGTATATTATCGGCTAAGGATTAATTAGTAAATAGAGAATGCGCTCCTTGTTGTATTCATCTCAAATTGAACTTACGGCAAACTCTTTTTGGGTCAGGGCTCTGCAAAGTGATATAGAATTTAGTTGTAATTCTTGACATAAGCTTCCCCCCTATCTTGGCTGTAGCTACTTTATAGCAACCTCCATGTTCTATTACTATACTTCCCTTTGTTGTTATCGTTGCTTCACTTGGTGAACTGAAAGAGACAAAATTGGCAAAAGATAGCTTTCCAGTAAAGGTAAGTGCGGCTCAACACTAAAAATTTTAAAGTTTTACGTTTTTACCCAAAATTTTTAAATCAAAAGAAGTCAAAAGCAAGTGGGGCTAGTCTTTCATGATTTTAGTTTTCAGTTGCCATTGGGAATTAAAAGGAATTCTAATAGTAGTTAATGTGAATTAAGATTAAATTTAAGAGTAAGAAAATCCCGAGGAATAATAATCAATTGAATCACAAAGAACAATGAACGATCCCTTACACCACGTAATTGTCTTTTTCGTAATTAAAAAACAATGTAAAAAAAAACATCAAATAAAATATTTTCTCTCCGCCATCCTCCCTTCTTTTCTTTACACTTACACTAATAGACTATACTATACAATACTATAAGACTACACTAGATTAAATGTCACTAGTAATACCAGAACGACAACAACGGCAACACCCATCTACAGTTACAACAATTTTATCTACAACTGCATTAGCAACTTTCACTAAAAAACGATTAAGTTATGGAGTTGTATGTATTCTTTATCACACAAAATTAAATAGTTAAAATCATCTCTAAGGATTATTACTAACAAAATATTGAAAACTAGTTTGGAGGGGTCCTCTTATCACTTTATTACAAACGAATCAAATACAATCCAGTGACTCTTGTTTGTGTTAATTGGTTAAAATGGTTAATGTTAGGGAAATTATCCAATAAAGAAATTACAATAATTGTAAATGATCGAACCGCCACTGTAACTGATGCTAATAAAATATCAATAGTGTTAATATTCTCAAATTTAATTGATATTGCAATTGCAATTAGTCAATACACTACTACAACAACAACAGGCGATGGTAATAATAATGCCTTGATGAATATCTTAATAATTGAATGTTTGAATTTATTACCAATTATAATCTTAACTACAATTAAATGTTTATTACCTGAATATACAAGTTCTTATAAATGGATTTATATTGGAGATTATATTAGCAGTTTAATTAATTTCATTATGATTGTTATATTCATTACGGTATTCAGTTATAATCAATATTCATTTCCATTTTTCATATTACCTTCAACTTATTTAAGTTTAAAATCATTAATTATGAAAACAAGACAAATTATAAATTATAAAAAGAAAGAAATAATTCTAAATAAATTAAGAATACCCAATCAACAACAACAAGACAGATGTGTTATATGTCATGATAATCTTGTTACAAATGTTATACAAATGAAGCATTGCAATCATCAATTCCATTATGGTTGTTTAAACCTTTGGATTGATTATAATATGTCTTGTCCTACTTGTCGAAAATCAATTGATTGAATTTTCATGTATTTAACTGATTGCTGGAAAATCAGTTGTATTATACCTATTTGCAACAACGAGGGAATTTAATAGACTTGTTGAGGCCTCCAGTTATTATTTATTGTTTAGTTCTATGGTGGGTACTCTTATGTATAGGTACATAGGTAGTTTATATATTTGGTCTAATCTTGATCTATACTTGTGTGTAGTAATCACCTTTCTCTCTCTACCTCAATAGGGAGCGCTTCTATTATTAGATGGAGCACTGCTCTTAGTGAGAGCATTTCTGCTTCAAATCGGTTCTAGAGTCTGAATCGCCCACAGTCCATGTGTTAAGGGAATGTAGACACTTCACATAGTTTGAGAAATCTACATAATCGCAGGATTATTCTCATAATAAACATACAAATAAAATACATAAGTTAAAGAAATATATACATAATACACCCATACATATACACCCTGCTAAAAATAGCTATCCGAACCATTGGTTATTCCAGCAGTCAACGCATCAATATCAGCATCCTCATTCGTCAACTGTTTTGCCAATTCCTCAATACGATGCTCTGAAGCTGCATCATCACCTGCGTCTGCTCCAGCACTCCCATCTACTGGTTCATGATGATTAAGGAAATCATCATATCCAGCATATTGTTCAGGATTATTGTTGGTATTGTTAGTCTCAAGTAATGAGGAGGTTTCTTGCTTCATATGAGAAGCTTCCACTTCTTGTTTTATACTTGGATCTTGGTTGTTGCCGTTGTTATAGTCATGATAATAAGATTCCGGAGATTGGATTGAACTTGATTCCGAACTGTGAAGATGTGCTTGGACTTGCTGTGCCTGCGGCTGTTGTTGATGTGGTTGTTCATCTATATGTATTTCATATTGTTGTGAATGCATATTCACATCAGGATGGGTAGCACTAGTACCAACCGCGGCGTATCCATGCAATTCACTATCCATATCCATAACCTCATCACCTTCATTCAAATGCGAAGATGACCCTTGTTCTACCAGAACAGAAACAGTTTCCTCCACATTAACACCACCATCCTGAATCCCTTGTGCAGATGCAGCAGCCGCAATAGCAGCAGCCTGAGCCGCAGCTTGTTTAGCTTGTTTCTTAGTTGTTCTAGTCTCCCCTCTCTCTTGCCTCAATGCTTGTTGTTCCCTATATTTCGCCAAATAAATCTTCAATACTTCAGCATAATTCTCAAACCCCAAGTCATGCATTGAAAATAAAATATCTTCACCATTTATGGTTTTTCGTTTTTCACGTAAACATTTATCACTTGCTTCTGATGTTATAAATGATATGAATTCAGATACACATTCTTGCATACATTCTTTAGCATCTTTTGAAACTTTTGCTGTTTGTGGTAAGGTATTTTTCATTAATCTGGCGACATTGGCTATTGGAAGCCATCTATCTTGTTCTCTTAATTCGATATCTTTTTCCATATTGAGTGGAGGTTATTTTCCGTTGATGTAAATTTCTCTATTTCTTCGAGGATATGGAACAAGCAAAAGAGTATCTGGAGTACTGGTGGATGTTATCTCTCTTCTATTGTTTAAGTTTATAAGATTTTAAAATCTAAAAGCTAATACTCCACTTGGTAGTTTATTTACCAAATGCTTATAATTCACTTTTTCATAAATGGCTATAATTTTTTTCCTCGTTGGAAGAGGAATCTGTAAAAATAAGGGATACAAATAACCTGTAAACTCCCCCCCTGAATCTGTAAAATTGAAAATTGTCCAACCTTTTACAGGTTTTTGAACCCATTAGCTGTCAAACACCATCATCATCATCATCTATTGTCCCTCCAATTAGTTCAATGTCCACCGAGAAATCAAAAGAAGACAATCAAGAAAATGAACCCAACCAGCAATTACCCCAACCAAAAGCAGCATCAGGAGTCTACGGACTAATCATTATCCAAATCATAACCAAATTATTCACATTTCTCCTAAATCAATTATTAATCCGATTCATATCTCCAAAGATATTCGGAATTGCAAGCTATTTAGAATTCATCACATCTACAATCCTATTCTTTTCTAGAGAAGCTGTTCGACTTTCAGTACAACGAATTCAAGCTGGAAGAAATGATGATGGTGGTACGAAAGGAAATCAATTCAGAATAGGGACCAGATCGGGGAGTTTACAATCAGTTATCAATTTCGGATTCTTGGCTTGTGGGTTAGGGTTGGGTGTTTTGAGTATGGTTGGATATTGGCAATATAGGACCGATATGTTTCAGATCACATTTATGAAATTGTCATTATGGCAATATAGTTCATTATTGATTATATTTCTGATTTTGTTGGAATTGATTATTGAACCTGTGTTTTTGATATATCAATTTGAATTGGATTTTAGTAGACGGTCGAAATTTGAAGGATTGGCGATATTTTTGAAATGTGTTATGACTTTTGTGGTGGTTGTTTTGGGGAAGAGTATGGATAGTGAAAGTTTTGAAGGGATTGGTGTGTTGGCATTTAGTTTTGGAAGGTTTGTTTATTCATTGACTTTGTTTATAACTTATCTGATTTCATTTTTGAAATTTAATCAAGAAAATAACACAGATGTTAAATATTCAATGAATAAAATATATGATTCAAAGAACGAATCATCTTTCTATTTCCAGAATGAAATATTCAAAATTTGGAAAGAATTCTTTATCCAGATGTTGTTCAAACAATTATTAACCGAAGGTGATAAATTAATCATCAACTACTTATGCACGATTGACGAACAAGGGATCTATGCCGTTATATCAAATTATGGAGCAATAATAGCACGATTATTATTTCAACCATTAGAAGAATCAACCAGATTAATGTTCACCAAAATCCTAAACTCCACCGCTACCACTTCATCCTTCGACTCAACCAAACAATCATTCAACTATCTCAAATTGATCTCAATTTTTTATTTCAATCTTTCGATAATGATCCTATTCGCAGGAATAACAAACGCTCCATTTTTATTACAATTCATAATTGGTCGCAAATGGGGCCATAATACCGATTTATTCGACTTATTCCAAATATATATAATCTATATCCCATTTTTGGCATTCAATGGGATTCTTGAAGCTTTATACTCGGGAATGGCGCTGAATAAAGATATGAAACGATTCTCGTCATATATGATTTTCGTCAGTATATTAATTGTGTGTGTTCTGTATTTATTGATTGAAAAGTTAAGGTTTGGAATTTTGGGATTGATAATTGCAAATGTTATCAATATGGCTTTGAGAATTGGATTCTGTTTTGTTGGTATAAAGAAATATTATTCAATAAGAAGTGTTGCAGGTCTTTCATTGATGAATGTAGTCAAGTATACTTGGAGTTCGACTTTTGTGATGGTAGTTTGGTGGGGAGTTCAATATTTGGTTGTGTTTGGAATGAATGGGTATACTACTCAATCTTGGAAACAATTGATTGGCAGTGGGTTTATATGTATTGGATTGTTAAGCAATTTATTATTCTTAGAAAGGAAGAATTTGCATGGGCCATTAGATAAATTAAAATCTAGACTTACAAGACAGAAACTTGATTAGTCGATAGTTGTACATATACTTTTATAGAATCAAATAGAAATGGATAGATTGGTTGCAAAACACTGAGAATAAACTTACAATTACATAATGGCGCTCGGTATTGTTGAAAAATGCAAAAATTTAGAGTCGACACACTATATACCTTGTACAACCTCATTGGACTAGAAGTCCCAAATTAGTGCCATCCGCTTCGCCTCCACCACGGGTAACATACTGTGCTGAATTGCTTCCCTCCAGTGATATTGTTACTCATTGCATGTACCCAATAAAAGACTGATTACTCAAGTCATCGGAATTCGTACCGCAGGGATCGAACCGGACACTCATTCGAAATGAGATAAAACCACAAAGTACAGAAATCAAACAATGCGCTTCTGCTATAGGCCATCACAGCCAAAATTTTCTGAAATTCGTGGTCACGCGCTTCTGTCGCTGAAACACTATATGCAGGATTTCTTTGCTGCAAAATTCAAAATTGTGCGGTTGAAAATGGCAAAATTTCTGACTTCCCAAGCAGAAATCCTAAGAAAGAGAGGTGGAATTGTAATTAAACTCCCTGTATCATGTATTTCAAGCTTTTTTCTTTCTTGGAATTATGGTTTTGTTCTTTTATTTTGGTTTTTGATAACACAAAATGAGAAAATGGTGCAATTTTACATCAAAAGGGCCAACCGTCTCATATATCTTGCCATTGAGTTTCCTAAATATGTAGTTCACCTCTTATAATCACTCTGGAGTATAACCTGATGGCTACTCTTAAGTTGCGATCTACTTTGGAGGTTTAAAAAATATTTTTCTCTGCCTTAATATTTTCCAAAAAATTTTGTCTATAAATTGTAGCAATTTTCAACCGCCAGGATATGATGAATGTTTCCCAGGATTTCTGCAACTGCATCAAGCTGAACACACTATACAACCCTCTTAGCAAACCAATCCATTTGAATAGTCGTACTTTTCTGGATTGTAGGGCGTTTATTAGGTTGCACTGAACATTAAAGTTAGGTGTACAAATGGCAATTGTAACATCTGCTTCAGTATAGCAGTAGTTTTACGACTCTGCATATTAAAGCTTAAAGGGCTTGTTAAGCTAATAATCTGGTCATTTAAAGTTGGCTGTCATTTGATATTCTTTGCAAAAATGTCCAAAAAACTAGCTTCAGTCAACATATCTCTAAACCGAAGCAAAACCTTTGACACAATTTGTTCGAATCTTTTAAAAGGATACACTACTAAGGATGACGAGGCTCAAATGATTAATTGGCCAAGCTTCTGGATACTCGCCGACCATAAACCGTAATCAGCTAGTTTTGTTAAGATGAGAAGCTTCACATTTCCATAATGAACTATTGATAGTTGATACAATTGGAAGTTTTCAACAGGTATTGAGTAAGGAACGCTTGAAGTTATACGTCAAAAAGAGAAATCGATTACAAGCAAATTTCCCTTTTTAGAATCCTTACCCCCTATGCTTAATTATCGTGGCCAGATTTGTTCCGGGGGTAGTCTTTCGTGGTCCAGGCTTGTCTTGTTTTTTTGTGCTTCTAGAATATTTGCAGCATTCAGATTGCGAAAAAATTAGAACTCTAACTTCATTTATCTTTTTCTTTTTGTCTTTGCTGTCCACAAACAAATCTACCATTTCAATAATATATTCAATCAATATTCCTACATCTCATCAACCCAAAAAAGCAGTTGTGTCTTTGAATGTTCACCGAAGAATTCCTGGTGTGAAGTTGTTAGAGGGAAACTAGACCTAGTTGCGGCAATTAAGCCAAAGAAATCAACTTAAACCATAGAAACCAAATTAAAATTTCTTCCAACGACGATCAACAATCCAATATGACTACTCCTTTGTCAACAAGCCATACTACCTGTACCTCATCAAAGTTAATTATGAAGCTTCCATCCTATCAAGATTTTAAAAATTTAACAAGAACTAGAATTGAAACTGAAATAGAACAAATGGAACTAATAAATCCCCAAGTCAACCATCATTCATCTTATTTCCTCAAAAGAAATATGGTTAGTATCACCTTTCAATCTGCTCAACATTTAATTAATCATTATTTTTAAATCCAAGTTTCCACCTTTATTGTGTTAAATCACAAAAGCAAACACAAAATATCATAAGAAAACACGGACATGAAGAATTGGTGGTGATACAATCTGGAGAGAGTTTGACTGGATTCCAAGGATCGGTGTAATTGCTCATACTGAATTAGCCACCTGACCAATGGCTAGTTTGTGTGATCGATTTTTATCTGATTTCTGAGGATGAAGGTTTTGCTTAATCTAGGTTGGATTTAGGATGAAAAGTGGGATTCAGAATCTGGCTTTCATTTAAAAGATAGCATTAGAAGTCGGGAGGGATTTGACATAGATTTCAGTGGCAGTGATATAATTTGGGAAGAATCACATGTGGAGGTCAATGAGGATGAAGAAATAGTGGTGATACAATTTGGAAAGAGTTTGACTGAACTTCATGCATTGGATTGATACTTCATACTGAATTAGCCACCTGACCAATGGTTAGTTTGGGTTGTGGAATTTTTATCTGATCTCAATGGAAGAAGGTTTGACTTAATCTAGGTTGGAATTGGAATGAAGAATGTGATGAATGCTTATAAAGAATTTCAATTTTTGTGATGGAAAATTTCAATGGTGACAATGTGGATTTTGATGTTGTGGGGATGGGGTTTTCAATGTTGGTTTTGGTGATTTTGATTTTGATTTTGATGGTGATGTTGGAACAACGTCAGTAGTAGTAGTGGAAATTTCATTTCCATTTTCATTTTCATGTTGATGGTGGTGGAGAAAGAATATTCATGTTGTGACTTTAAGTTGGATTTTGATTTTGGTGGTGGAGACTTCAATTAGGATTTTGGTGGTGGAAGTGAAAGGATTTGGATTTTGGTGACTTTAGTTTGGATTTAGGTTATGGTGGTGGAAGAATATCAATGTTGGTGGTGGAGGTTTGAATTGGGGGCTGGATGATGTTGGTGGAAGAATATCAATGTTGGTGGTGGAGGTTCGAATTTTAATTTTGACGTGTGGTGGTGGAAGAATTATGGTGATGCTTGTGGATTTTAATGGGTAATTTGTTGAGACTTTGAATGCGTAGTTCAATGAAGACGACATGGTGGAGGTTATGCTGACTAGATTTCAAGAATCAGGTTAATTCTTCATACTGAAATAGTCATATGACCAATGGCTAGTTTGTGTATGGATTTTTCATCTGATTTCAGGGAAGAAGGTTTGCCTTGGTCTAGGTTGGAAAGAGAAAGAAGTTTGAGATTCAGCATTTGATGGGAAGCCAATGGCGGTGATAGAGAAATTTGGAAGAATTTGACTTGGAGCGATATAGGCAGCTTGGGGAGAGGTGGGAAATTTGGGGGAGAGTTTAATCGGGAGTTGAATGGTGATGTTTGGGGCGAGAACCCAGTAATCAACAATTCTCTAACAAAAACGACTATTAGTTGAAATATGAGTACTTACCTAATGAGCTTAATCCATGAGAAAGATTTTCTCCAGATGATACAAAGCCAACACCATTAAGCTGCTTTGGACCCTCCAAGGGACAAAAATAAGGTGGAACCTAATCTGACTTCTCCGATTAAATTCTGAGTGAAAGTAACTAAGTTATGGACGATACCTAAAATAAGGAGACTGTCGATTCTAAGGAACATGGAATCGACGACGTCGACCTTAATAATTTAACAGGTCCAAGGCCTAATTACGTCCTGGCCAATCGAAAGAACAACGAATGAAGCTGCTCTAAACTCAATAATCAACAAAACCAAACAGAAGCTACAAAAAGTCGCTGAGTTGAACATACAATCAAAAGAAAATGAATGTCAAGCTTTAAGTGAGGATCGCGAAAAAAAAAGTTCTAAGATGCTTTCACTGATAATTAACCCAAAGCAATAATGTCTATAGTAGAACTTCTGAATACAGTTGATAAACTCGCCAGAGTCATAAATCAGAAGAACCAAGAACTAGAAGAATTGAAAAAAGGATACGATGAGAAATTGTATTTAATAAATAACTATGTACGAAGATTGGAAAGTGTAATAACAGATCATTGTGGTGATGATGATGATGATGATGATGATGATGAGTTTAGAGAAATAAATGATGAGAAATTGATACATACACTTTCCAATGATATTAATTGTCCAAATTGTAATCATAAAGTTTGGAATAATAAAGAATCTGAATTTATATTATTACCAAAATCACAGGTGAAGTATTTAGTTAGAGGTAAGTCAACAAGTGAAAGTAATCAACCTGAGACAGAAAGAATTCACTCATACACCCAACAGACATCTTCTTCATCTACACGACTGTTTCCTCAACAACAGCTGAAATCTAAAAATAAATCGAAAGTCATTTGTTCATTCTGTAAAGAGCCAGGTCATACAAGAGCTAAATGTCTAACAAGATTAAATACACCAGCTACAACAAATTAATTAAATAGTACAATTATCGCATTCTCTATATTACATGTATATATACATTTTATTTTGTTGATTGAACCATGGCCTCTATAGTGAATATTGTTAGTATAAATAT
This sequence comes from Hemisphaericaspora subhashii, assembly GCF_019202705.1. Classification (NCBI taxonomy): domain Eukaryota; kingdom Fungi; phylum Ascomycota; class Pichiomycetes; order Serinales; family Debaryomycetaceae; genus Hemisphaericaspora; species Hemisphaericaspora subhashii. The sequence goes on along the minus strand of NW_026057209.1, from coordinate 58,660 downwards.
TTCAGAATGAAATTGAAAACACCCAGATGGGGGTTAGGGAAATACATACCTCTTCTTGATGCATCTTGTAACAATGTACAATCCACTGACCTTGGACTCATATGAACATAACGGACATTCGATCCTCTTATGAATAAGTTCTTTACTGCTTGTAAATGGGGATATTTGGTTCCATTGGTTACTTGTATATTATCCAATTTTAAATTCAAATATTGATCTACTGATTTTAATGTTCCTTTTATTTCTAAATCATTCTTTAATTCGACTGTGACTTCTTGATCAACAAGAGTCTTGAAAAAACTGAAAAATAACATTTTAAAAACTGGCACTGATTGCTTGAAGATTTACTTACTACAAAGTGTTAAATAAAGAGGGTTTGAGATTTTTTTTTCAGAGTGGGAAATCGAAACTACCAAACAGAGAGCATTACATCCAAACATCAATACTTAAGGCAAATTATCAATCTATTCAGGAATACTAAATAATAAAGAGGGAGATATACATGCTTGATCTTCAGCCGAGTCGTCTAAATAAGTCTTATGGTAACCATTAATACGATTTTCAATTGACTTTTCAGTAAATGCACTTGAGAAAGTTGAAGCTGTCGAACATTGCTTTTCTAGTTCAATATCAAATGATTTTCTTAAATAGAAATGAGGTTCTAACAGTTCTGGTTCAGGTGAGGGTTCCCCGAGACGAAACTTACTACTAAATCTTGAAGATGAGCTTGGAGTGGATTCAAATCTAAACACATTACTACTTGGGAATGGAACCAGAATAATAAGTCTAGGAGATTCAAATCTAGAATCTGTAGTTGCATAACTATCCGTTTCTTCTTCATATTCCAGAAATGGGTCACCCTGTTGAAGAATAATGTCATCTGAGTAAATTGAATTTGGTTCAAGATTTTCTTTTTTAATTGGAAGTCTAGAAGTTTGAGGTAAACTATGAGTGTGTCTTGGTTTTCTAGGTTCTTGATTTCCTGAAAGTTTAGATAAAGTATAATTGGAAGGAGATCTACCTCTAACTGTCAATGGGGGAGTAGCTGAAAGGGCAATGACGGCATATGTATCCTTTTCCAATTCAACCATTAATTCCACTTGTAAAATAAAGTTTTTCTTCCCAGTACTTGGTTTTCGATGCTGAGCAGAAGATGCAAATTGAATTCTTTCATATTTGACAACCTTGGTTAAGTTTCCAGAGGGATAAGTATTCAATATGGATTCTTCAGTCTTTGGTAAGAAGTTGTCATCATAAAATAGTCTATCAAAATGGATAATCCTGGCTTGTTTTCTAATATTGGCACTTTCCTTAATAACAAAGTGACTAGGTAGCGCACCAGGAACAACAGTTACAACTGGTGGTTCAATTTGTGGACCTCGATCTCTTTTGGCAGTATGTTGAACCAATGGGACTTCTGAATTATCTTCTAAGCATCTTGAAACCAATCTAATTGCAAATCGTTTAACAGGATGAATTTGGTTCTTTATTTCCGTATAGAATCCACTAGTTTGAAATTCTAATTTATTGAAATCTTCAAATTGAAAAGATGCAACGACTGAGAAATAATTCCTCTTATATCCAATCCATTCATTATCAATTAAATCAAATCCTCTATCTATCCTAGCATCAATATGGGGAACTAGTGCTTCTTTAGTGGCAGTTGAATGTACTGAAGATACTTGAATTGTTTTACCAAATGGTGGACCAACTTTGAATTGTAAACTTGATCTTGGAGCTATTTTAGATTTAGAATTTATGGGATCTGATTTTATTAGGGTATCAATAGTTCTTTTGTGTCTTTTGACTGGACTACTCTTGAATTCAATACTCATGTTATAGTAGTTTGGTGGTGTAGTTTCATTTACCCGCTGAAGGTTTTTGGGAAATAAATTGATTTACTTTTAATGTTTTTTCGCAATCGTTATTTTAATTAATGGTTCCAAAATAATTTATGAGAAGCAGCTTTCAATGAGGCAATACACTGTTCAGAATCACACAATTAGACATACGAGTACATAGGGTGCTTTCCATCAAGGTTTCCAACATTTCATTAATATCATCAATCCTGACAATACTTATGATAACAGTCTATATATATCCTTAGTCATACGAAATGAAAATGGTTGCAACTTTTTTGTATTTTTAGCCAGTTATACACGACTCATCTCTCATCTAATTCTTAATCAATTTTAATATTTGAAAAAATTATTCAACTACCATTAACCAACCATCAACCAAGAATCAACTAAGACGCAATCCAATAAAAATGGGAAAGAAAGCTATTGATTCTCGTATCCCATCTCTCATCAGAAATGGTGTTCAAGAGAAACAAAGAAGTTTCTTTATAATTGTTGGTGATAAAGCCCGTAATCAATTACCTAATTTACATTATTTAATGATGAGTGCTGATTTAAAGATGAACAAATCAGTCTTATGGGCATATAAGAAGAAATTGTTAGGTTTTACGTCACATAGACAAAAGAGAGAAGCTAAGATTAAGAAAGATATTAAGAGAGGTATTAGAGAAGTAAATGAACAAGATCCATTTGAAGCATTTATTTCAAATCAACATATTAGATATGTTTATTATAAAGAAACTGAAAAGATCTTGGGTAATACTTATGGGATGTGTATCTTACAAGATTTCGAAGGGTTGACTCCTAATTTATTAGCAAGGACTATTGAAACTGTTGAAGGAGGTGGATTGGTTGTTATTCTTTTGAAATCTATGACTTCATTAAAACAATTATATACCATGACTATGGATATCCATTCTAGATACAGAACTGAAGCACATGATGATGTAGTGGCTAGATTCAATGAACGTTTCTTACTTTCCTTAGGATCATGTGAAACTTGTTTAGTTGTCGATGATGAATTGAATGTTTTACCTATTTCAGGTGGGAAGCATGTCAAACCATTACCGCCTAAAGATGACGACGAATTAACTCCAAATGAAAAGGAATTAAAAGAATTAAAGGAAAGTTTAGCAGAAGTACAACCAGCTGGATCTTTGGTTGGGTTATCCAAGACTATAAACCAAGCCCAAGCGATCTTGACATTTATCGATGTTATATCAGAAAAGACTTTAAGAAGTACCGTTACATTAACTGCAGGTAGAGGTCGTGGTAAATCTGCTGCACTTGGTATTGCCATTGCTGCTGCTATTTCCCATGGATATTCAAATATTTTTGTTACTTCTCCATCTCCTGAAAATTTAAAAACCCTTTTCGAATTTGTTTTTAGAGGATTTGATGCTTTGGGATATACTGAACATATGGATTATGATATTATTCAATCAACCAACCCTTCATTCAATAAAGCTATTGTTAGAGTTGATCTTAAGAGAGAACATCGTCAAACTATTCAATATATTTCTCCAAATGATAGTCATGTATTGGGACAAGCAGAATTGGTTATTATTGATGAAGCCGCTGCTATTCCATTACCTATTGTTAAGAAACTCATGGGTCCTTATTTGATTTTCATGGCTTCTACTATTAATGGTTATGAAGGTACTGGTAGATCCTTATCCTTGAAATTAATTCAACAATTAAGACATCAATCCAATAATACCACTCCTGCCGATACCGCTATTGTCTCCAGAGATAAGAAATCAGCCGAAACCGGTTCATTGACAAGAAATTTGAAAGAAGTCGTCTTGGATGAACCAATCAGATATGCCCCTGGTGATCCAGTTGAAAAATGGTTGAATAAATTACTTTGTTTGGATGTTTCCTTATCCAAAAATGCAAAATTTGCAACAAAGGGAACCCCACATCCTTCTCAATGTAACTTATTCTATGTGAATAGAGATACTTTATTCTCCTACCATCCAGTTTCCGAAGCTTTCTTACAAAAAATGATGGCATTATATGTTGCTTCTCATTATAAGAATTCTCCAAATGATTTACAATTAATGAGTGATGCCCCAGCACATCAACTATTCGTATTGTTGCCACCTATAGAAGAAGGCGATAATAGAATCCCTGACCCACTCTGTGTTATTCAATTGGCTTTAGAAGGTGAAATCTCGAAAGAAAGTGTTAGAAAATCATTATCAAGAGGACAAAGAGCCGGTGGTGATTTGATTCCTTGGTTAATTTCACAGCAATTCCAAGATGAAGAATTTGCTTCTTTATCTGGGGCTAGAATTGTTAGAATTGCTACCAATCCGGAATATTCTGGTATGGGATATGGATCTAGGGCTATCGAATTATTACAAGATTATTATCAAGGGAAATTCACTGATATTAGTGAATCTACCGAGCTTAATGATCATACAATTACTAGGGTCACTGATAAAGAATTGGCTAAGGCTTCTTTGAAGGATGAAATTAAATTAAGAGATGCAAAGACATTGCCTCCATTGTTATTGAAATTGTCTGAAAAAGCTCCATATTATTTACATTATTTAGGAGTTTCCTATGGATTTACTTCCCAATTACATAAATTCTGGAAACGATGTGGATTTTCTCCAGTTTATTTAAGACAAACTCCAAATGAATTAACTGGTGAACATACAAGTGTGGTTATAAATGTCTTACCAGGGAGAGAAGATGCTTGGTTACATGAATTCTCCAAGGATTTCCATAAACGTTTCTTATCCTTGTTGTCTTATGAATTTAGAAAATTCCAAGCTTCTCAAGCATTAAGTATCATTGAAGCTACTGAAGTAGGTGAAGGTATTGGTTCATCTGCAGTTCAGAAATTAACTAAACAACAATTGGATGAACGTTTATCACCTTTCGATTTAAAGAGACTAGACTCATATGCTAATAATTTATTAGATTATCATGTTATTGTGGATATGTTACCTTTACTTGCCCAATTATTTTTCTCCAAAAAGACAGGCGATGAAGTTCATTTGTCCTCCGTACAATCAGCAATTTTATTAGCTATTGGTTTACAACATAAAGATATTGATCAAATCTCAAATGAATTACACTTACCTTCAAACCAATCAATGGCCATGTTTGCCAAAATTGTTCGTAAGTTCTCTGTATACTTCAGAAACGTCTTAAGTAAAGCCATTGAAGAGACAATGCCTGCCTTAGAAGATGAGCAAGTCAAGGAAATGGAAGGTGGTGAAGAAGAAGAAGTGGTTGATTATGCAGCTGTCGAACAACAATTACAAGATGATTTGACCGAGGCTGGGGATGAAGCCATTAAAGAAATGAGAGAAAAACAACGTGAATTGATCAATGCTATTAATTTGGATAAGTATGCTATTGCAGATGATGCTGATTGGGAAGGTGCAGAGAAGTCTTTGACTAAGGCAGCAAAGAAAGGTGGTGTTGTTGGAGTTAAGAGTAAGAATTCAAAGAGGAAGTCTACTGAAAGTGCTACTGAGATTTATGAAAAGGAAATGAAGCTGGTTAGCAAGAAACTTAAGAAATCTAAAAAGTAAACAATAGAAGAATTGGTTGTGTGTAGTGTGTATATTAGGTAAAAAGCTTTTGAATAATAGAAACAAATCTATAATAAATCTATAAATAAACCCCGAGGATGCCTGTGTGCCCATGTGAAAGAAAACGGTTCATTGCTCATATGCCGTTGATAATTGACGTCAATGACCATTCAATCAAATGAAATAACGACATTTCCTTTTCATTATCAATGTCTAAGATATTATACTTGTTACGGACATCTTTCTTTAATATCAGCTGCACATTTTCATCTTGAAATAAGTATTGATGACTTCTAACATATGCTGGCCATACAATCTTTTCAAAATAATGGGGCGGATCTACCCAAAAACCATCCAATGTCGTATACCCTGAACGAGATTCTCTTCTTTCTTTTAAAGTTTCATATGAAGCATGAAAGAATAATTTTATATCAAACAATTCTATTATTTCTGGATTATGATATAACATAAAGCCATCTACCAATACAAGTTTCTTATTCTGGAATATCTCTTGGGATTCATTAACTTTATTCTGGAAATGAGCTATTTCTTTTTGTGATAATTTCAAGTTTACCTCCGTTGGTTCCTTTGAATTTATCTCCGGAATAGAAGTATTGTTATGTTTAATGTCTCTGATGTAGCCAATGAAACGATCAAAATCAATTGCTTCAGGACAATCCCAATTCTGCATTCCTGTGGCGTCGTCTATTGGTATTTTTGTATCATGGAGATAAAAGTCGTCGAGATGGATTACGGTTAAGTCCGGGAGAAAATTCTGGAGAGTTTTGGATGCTGTTGTTTTACCACTTGATGAAGGTCCTCCACAGGCCACGAGTATCACTTCTTTATTGTCCAGACGCGTCATAATTGGTTATAAGAAGAAGACCTATAAACAATTACTTGAGGCTTCTTTTCTTGATGATGAGTAAATAAAATAAAAAATTTCTTTATCTTCATATGAATGATTTCTTTTTTTTTCCGTTTAAATCTCTTGTGACGTCAGTCTTTAAACAGAAATTATTAGCGAAGTCAATTAATGCAACAAAACTGATGTTAATTGCAAAACAAATTGATTTTGAGTCGTCTAGTTGTAGGAGGCTATGAAAAAAACTAAACCAGCTTACATATAAGTGGGAGAGCGATAAGAAAAGGAAATGGCTTTTAATCAGTTAGAGTTGAGAAAGTGGTACAGAGCCAATGGAACCAACCAGGTCATTTATAATTTGAAAAGGGATTGTTGAGAATTTCTGAAAGCATTGGTTGTGGGCTTCAATACCAAGACAATGGAAACTTCTAGACATTCACAATATAGCCTATTTGTCGAGCGGCATGCACAACATACTAAATACGGACACTGGGCCCATTATTAATGAAAACCATGGAAACCAATTTGGTCATCATGTACATGCTAAAAACTGATTATTAGTTTGTTGCCGTGATAGGTTGCCCTGTATTTAGTAGATTTCTAACAGCATCTAAGCCCCATTTCTAGAGTTACACGAATTGGCATTGGAACTTAAAATATCAACCTATCACAGATAGTATATTGGGCAAGGGACACGTGGTCTTGAGAGTCGTAGTTAAGAAATTGGTCATGCTTTAATGAATAATTGCGGAAATACAGCTGTCCACGGAAAATAGTTCCGTAGTTTGGAAAAGATTTGAATTGATTTTGTACGAATTAGGTCAATCGTTTCGTAAACCATATCTTTACTAGACAGGCTTTAAAAAATACAAAAACTTGACAAAAAAACCTTGCCCAACTTGAGTAAAACAGTAAATTTCTGTTTTAAGAGTTGACCATGATTGTGATTTACAAAAGAATGAAAATGACAAGTGGAACATACCCCAATTCAGATAAAGCGCCGTTAACCACATCAGGGGAAATTTTGGATGGGCATTCATTCTTCATAACCGCAGCTAGTCTCCCCAACTGATTGAAAAAGGTGTCAGCTCCATCCCCCACCCCCAGTTTCCCGAATTGATGTAGTCTTATTGTTTTATAAAGGTTTATAAAATTGTTGGTCTATGAGCAAATTAAGTTATATGAGATCATATTACCCAATACGGAGTACAACTCCGGATGTTGCGAAGGGTAATTACTTAATTGGGAAGTTCACATTTTTTGGTAGAATTATTTTTTTTTTCTTGGGGCTTTCTAAAAATTTAAAAATTTAATTTTGCATCCAAACTAAAAAAAACTCTTCTTGTTTTCGCTAAATGGGATTTAGAATAAACTGAAATCTCCAAGGCACTTTAAAAAACAGTATTTAATAAAAACAAAATGTCTCCCTCTAATATTCTTGTTTCTTTTGTTTGGACTTGTTACATTTTGGAAAGCTTGAAACCTCCCTAGACGTTTTGGTTTGATATTTTTCCTTATTGATAGGTTTTATGGTTTTAGATTAAGCAGAATTGCATTTCGTATAAGTTCTTCAAACCAGTTACACTCCCTCCCTACTCCTTTTATTTAAATAACATTCAATTGAGACAAATTGTTATCCGTACGTAAGATGATTCCTTTTCCAGCAGAGAGGCTGGAACTCAAACATCCACATCAAGGCTTATCTTCCCCACTAAGTGGTACAACTCCTTCATCCTTGAAAACGTATACTATCGCAACAACTGCGGATTGTTCTTCAAAACAACTATCCCCAAAACAGCCATCTTCACCATTCATGAACTTTTCAAAAGGATATACGGTCAGACCTAGAACCGAAGGAAACTCACCTATACTTCCTCCAGTAGCAACCAGGATAAACCCTTTAGAGAGGCCAACACAACCAATGACTACACCTCAAGCGGCAATACCGGAAGAAGATCCTTCACAATATAGTCACGAAACAATAAATGAAATGATCAAATTAAAAATAGAACAAGAGAAAACGAAACAAGAAACAATCAAGAATGAATCTGTTCGTGCAGCTGTGGAGTTATTGAAGTTGGCACAGACATTGAAAATAGATACTGCATTGATTCCATATTTGTTTCAGGATAATATTAGCGAGCATTTTAATGGCATAGCAGCTAGACTCCGAAACGACCCTAAAAAAGTTATCAAGGAAATAGAGCAAGTACATAAAGACATACAGAGAGAAACAAAGAGAGGAAAAAGAGCTTGGTCAGATGTCGGGTTGTCCTCACAAGGATATCAACAAGTTCCTAGTTCATTATTGTACACATCAACACAAATAACTCCAAAAAAGTCTGCTGTTGTTCCACCTAGAAGAGCTCTGGCAGAAGCAATTGAGAAAATACAACGAGCGCTGAATGGTGCTGGTTCTAGATTGTCATTGCCGAGCATAAATCCAAAAGACAGTACTCAACAACAACAAACAGGATTGACACAGCCTTTTATTCCTCAATTCCATCCTACACAACAGCTTTCACCTCCAAGCATACCTTCTGACTCACGTCCACTTCACGTCTTCCCTGTCTACTTCACACCACAACTGGTTCCATCGCTATCTCCCATACAAGCAAACGGCCAGACCGAGAAGAATCTAGGATCCCCATATCAACAGAAATATTGGACACCGCCCGCATTGCAACTACAACCCCAAGCATATCATCGATACACTGCAATAATTCCTTCGCCGTCAAGTGCTCAATCTAATCAACAATACGTATCTACTCATATGCCACAACAACAGGTGATTCAGGCTACACAATTGGAAAAATCTAAAACTAAAAAAATTCCCGCATCCTCCACAAACGTTCCCGCACATCATTTTCAAAACACAGGTGTTATAATTCGTAATTCATTCAGACCAGTTGAAGCTGAAGAAGTCATAAACACTAATAAACGAGTCAAACTGAATAGGAATTCTAATATTAATTTTATGATTACCACTCCGAAGAACCCGCCTGCCAGGAAATATAACAATCCAAATAAATTAAAGTAAGGCGCTATATAGGCTATAAGACGTGACCCAAAGTGGTGGTTGATATTCAGGGGCTCAAGATTATGCTGTATGACTCAGACATATCTCATGCTAATCGAAGACAAGTTATATTTTTTAGCTTTTTTTAAGTAGTAGCGGTCATGAGTAATTTCCTTATCTAGACGAAAAAATGAAGTTTCAAGCGATATGACATAATCCTGAATTAGGGATGGTTTTCGAAAGTCGCCAAGTTAAGATTTCGCAGATTCGCTTCTTGAAGCATCACGTATGAACATTATATATTAGATTTCTGAGCGAAACGTAGTATCCTGTTTGTAGAAGCGTATATGAATCATGAGAATAAATGAGACCTTATTGTTGACGCGAATATAATACATCAAATAGATCGTTTTCTTGTACTGATAAATGCGGAATAATACTTAAAAGTGTGTTTGAGATGCGCCGTTATTTTAAGTGGTGTGACCTTTATTATTATTTGAGTCATGAGCGTCTCGAGACTTGCAGTCTAGAACATCAGCGGAAAATTTAAAAGCCAAGTAAAAGAATTAACAGGCAGTTTTTCCTGTAAAAAATATTTTATTTTATAAAAATTTGCAACACCTCTGCATAAAAAATATTTCACAAAGGTAGAATTGAAAATAATTTTCATTGCATCAGGTGCCAATTTCACACACATTCCATATTTGCAAGGGTTAAGCTAGACGATTGATCCGAACCAAACAAAAGATGTTAACATAACATATAAGGTACATAGAGTATATCTAAACTCGAATTGAACGAATTGATCGAGTTCTTTGCCCTTTTAACTGTACCTGACCAGGTGACTGCAAATCGCACCTAATTAAATAAATGAAAAAAAAACAAGCTGAATAGAAAATAAATACCACGTAACATCGTTTAAAAAAATAATTTTGCATCACCATCATCATGAAACGTTATTATAATAAAGTTTTTAACATGATCAGGGGGGATAGATACCTACGATATGAACTCAAAGGCGGGTATAGTCTTGGAACGTCATAGTAACCACATGAATAAGATCTCGATATTATATATACAAGTGTATTTCCCCTGAATTATGATTTTCTCGAAACATACAATCTCGCTTTCTCTTTCCTTGTATATTCTATTATGAACCTATATAGAGAGTTAATTAATAACATTATTAACCCAACACAACATGTCAACGACAGAAAAAACTTACGAAAATAAGAAGGATTTCCCAGATGATGAGAATGAGAAGCATTATAAACTCGACTCTACTGAGACCCTGACTGAAAAGGCTCCCTTCACAATATTTCGTAATAACGAAAGAGTTTTATTAATCATTGTTTTAGCATTATCAGGATTCTGGAGTGCTACATCCAGTCCAATTTATTTCCCTGCTTTGCCTACAGTTAAATCATATTTTAATATCGATGAAGGTACTACTAATTTATCAGTTTTATCATATTTGATATTCCAAGGTATCTTTCCTACAATTTCGTCAAATCTTGCAGATACATTCGGAAGAAGACCAGTCATCTTAACCAGTTTACTAGTTTTCATTGCATCCTGTATTGCTATCTCTCAAACAACTTCAATATATGTACTTATTGCTTTAAGATGTATACAAGCTGCTGGTATAGCTCCTGTATTTTCCATTAGTTCTGGAGTTGCTGGTGACGTATGTACTACTTCCAACCTTGGAGGGATGGTGGCTATGGTTTCGGGTTTACAATTGGTTGGGAATGGTGTTGGTGGTTTACTTGGAGCTATAATCATCAGTCTGTTTAATACTTGGAGAGCAATATTTATATTTTTAGCAATTGGAGGCGGTGTTACATTTATTTTGGCGTTTTTCTTATTGCCAGAAACATCAAGAAGAATTGTTGGTAATGGATCAGTGGTCCCAAAACACTATGTTAACCGTGCTCCTTTGATCTATTTCCCATGTTTCAAAGATAGGTTGAATAATGATACAACTACCTTATCTGACAAGGCTGCATTTGATATCTTTGGTCCTTTCAGGATCTTTTTCAAACCAATTGTGTTTTTCACATTATTACCCCTGGGAATTCATTTTGCTGCTTGGACAATGGTTTTGACATCCCTTTCTACCGAATTAGAATCATCTAAATACAATTTTACTACCATGCAAGTTGGTCTTGTCTACTTACCTCAAGGTGTTGCTTGTACTTTAGGATCACTTGTTATTGGAAGAGTCTTAAATGGATACTACAGATACAGAAAGAGAAACTACGACATGCAATATAAAGATGTCCCATACACTGAAAGACCACATTTTAACATTGTCACAGCAAGACTTTATCCATGTATTGTTCCCTCCATCTTATTGTTCTGTGGTCTTATTATTTTTGGATGGTGCATTCAATTCCTGCAACATCTTTCATCCATTATTATTTCCACTTGTTTAATTTCCTTATCTTCCTCAATTACAATGTCAATCTCAGCAACTTTGTTAGTAGATTTGTTTCCAGCTAAAGGAAGTGCACTGGCTAGTTGTGTGAATTTGATGAGATGCTTATTGGCTGCTGCAGGTACTGGTTTACTCGAGAAGATGGTCGGTGTTATGAATTTAGGTGGGACGTACTCTTTGATTGCGGGAGTTTCCTTGATTTCAAGTTTGGGATTCGTTTACGTCGTTTATTTGTCCAAGAAGATGATTAAGGAGGATGACCTGTCAGAGTCTTCTGATGTAATTTCAGAAACAAAATAGACTAATAGACTTTTATAAAGGGTCATTCAAAAAGTTTGACATTTGGGTGTCTGTATTTTTGCATATGCTGCTTAGCACGATATCAGGTTATTTTGTAAATAGAAAGTTATACAATACAACATTTATTCTTCTTTATAGATTTTTTTTATAATTTATAATGTTTAATTATGAGCCAAAAAATTTAAGTTAAAAAATTTTGTAGTTGGTCATTTGCCAAGTAACTCTGTCGATTAAGGCGGAATATTTATAAGATTCTTAGATTTTGCAATCGTACCCGCAAGCATGAGATAATTCTAAACGACTAAAAATAGAAGTCATGACTCTTTCTATATGGTAAAGGATTAGAATAGGGAGCACCATTGAATATGACTATCAAGGCCGGTTCAGGCACTATAGACACCGATACCGGGAAATTACAAATATTTTATTGTTCGGAAATCTGAGAAATTTTCCGTTCTGACAAAAAATAAGGCACGATGAGATTAAATCATTCTACTCCGATACTACAAAAGGAAACTAGATTCCTATTAAAAATCCCACTTTTCAATCCACCTTTCCCCTATGAATCCCCTAGAACCTATTTTTCAACATAAAACATAACCGAACAACATGTCAAATGAAAATAACATAACCGAAGAATCTTCAGTTGATGAAAAACAACCCGACAAGCTCGAAATCACGGAAACCCTGACAGAAACCCCACCCTACACAATCTTTCAGACCAAAGAAAGAGTATTATTGGTAATAGTACTTGCATTGTCCGGATTCTGGGGCACAGCTTCGAGTCCGATTTATTTCCCTGCCCTACCTGCCATAGGGAAATATTTCAATACCGATGAAAGTACAACTAATTTATCAGTATTAACATATCTAATATTTCAAGGTGTATTCCCAACCATATCCTCAAACCTCGCCGATAAGTTCGGGAGAAGACCGGTTATATTAACCTGCTTGGTCGTGTATATAGCTGCATGTATTGGTATTTCCCAAGCGAATTCGATTTATTTACTCATAGGTCTACGTTGTATCCAAGCAGCCGGGATTGCACCGGTATTTTCTATTAGTTCCGGAATCGCTGGTGATGTGTGTACGACTGCAACGCTTGGTGGAATGGTGGCTATGATCGGGGGATTACAGTTGATGGGAAATGGGATTGGCGGATTGCTTGGAGCGGCTTTGATAAGTGGGTTTAACACTTGGAGAGCCATTTTCGTGTTTTTGGCAATTGGTGGTGGGGGGACCTTGATATTAGCTGTGTTTATGTTGCCTGAAACTTCGAGAAGGATTGCTGGGAATGGATCAGTGGTACCCAAACATTATGCTAATTATGCTCCAATATTGTTGGTGCCTTCTCTCAAAGCTAGATTAACTAATGATGTAGAGACATTGACTACTAAAGCCTCATTTGACATTTTGGGACCATTCAAGATCTTTTTCAAGCCAGTTGTATTTTTTACATTATTACCCCTGGGGATATTTTTTGCAGCCTGGACTATGGTTTTAACTTCGCTTTCAACTGAGTTAGAATCACCTAAGTATAATTTCACAACCATGCAAGTTGGTCTTGTGTACTTACCACAAGGGATCACCTGTGCTGTTGGATCACTTGTTGTTGGAAGAGTCTTGAATAGGTATTACAGATACAGAAAGAATAACTACGATATGAAATATAAAGACGTTATACATACACAAGTACCACCTTTCAATATTGTCAAGTCAAGAGTTTATCCATGTATACTTCCAGCTATTTTAATGGTATGCGGTTTGGTTATTTTTGGATGGTGTATTCAATATCTGAAGAGCCTTGCATCAATTATCATTTCCACTTGTATGATTTCTGTTTCATCATCAATTACGATCTCAATATCGGCAACTTTAGTAGTTGATTTGTTTCCTGGCAAGGGGAGTGCTCTGGCTAGCTGTGTGAATTTGATGAGATGTTTATTGGCAGCTGCTGGTACTGGTGTGCTTGAGAAGATGATAAGTGCTATGAATTTGGGTGGGACTTATACCTTGATTGCCGGACTTTCGTTGCTTTCAAGTTTGGGGTTTGTATATGTTGTCTATCTTTCTAACAAGATGATTGCCACTCACGTAGAATCATGATAGTTTATTATTTCTTTGGTTATACGATTGGTTTTTTTACAGGGTTGGGAGTATTTTAAAGCATATAGAATATACGATTTATAGAGTATGAATGTTTTTTATTTATTTACATACGTCAAGCAAAAGATTGTAGTCATGTGCCAAGTCTCTAGTTTGCCCAGTTTCGGATATACCTTCAACCCATAATCAAAACTATTAATAGGCGAGAAGTCCCATGACATAATTCTCAACCAATAAACAATAGACGTCAACCAATTAGACTGGCTAAAGACATCACAAAATCAACATTTACGCATTAATCCCGTAACGGTATCGGATTTAAAATTTATTGTTCGGCAATCTATTTAATTTTCCGGCACCTAAAATAATTTAATTACATAGAAAATTATGCGGGACGGAATAATAAAGCCATGATAACTCCGACAAAGAAAACAATTAGGAAGGGTATGATATTGGAACGGGTGGCGTTAATGACCGGTTGGATATCCCGTTGATCAGATATAATAGGCATAACTGTGGATTCAGACATATTCTGCTCCCCATCCTGTAAAGCAAAGAGAAAGCAAAAGCAATTGGTTGTTGGTTCGCTTATAAATTTATTTTTCCGTTCTGTCTATCAAATTTTTAATTTTTAATTTAAAAATGACATCCGTTTTTTTATTTCTTTTTTTCTGTCTGTCTATTTATTTTAATTGGGTCCCCCATTTTACACTTTTGCTTTTAACTTAAATTTATTGCTTTTATTAAATTAAACTGATTACACTTTATATAAATAAAGTTAACCGACAGACAATTATTACATTTAAAGAATTATTGAGAAATTTGATTGTTTCTCTTTATCATGAACAACAACACATATGTCACAAGATAATAAACAGACAGAGACTAAAACAGCAACAGACACTGATACTGATCAACATCATCATCGGCAGACAGACAGTACTGAAACTAAAGTCACTATTGATATGACGACCAGTAAAGATGAAGAACTGCAGACACGAATAAACACAGAGAGAGAACCACCATATACAATTCTAACCAATAGGGAGAAGTATTTCATAGCATTGCTTATAAGCTGTGCTCTGATCTTCTCAACATTATCTGCATCAATCTATTTCCCAGCATTACCAATCTTAGCCGAGTACTTCAATGTTTCAGATGGAATTGTTAATATTTCAATTGTCGCGTATTTCATATTTCAAGGAATATCGCCAACATTATTAGCGTATATAAGTGATACTTATGGGAGACGACCCTGTATAATTGGTTGTTTACTATGTTATTCAGCCGTATGTATTGCCATATCTCGGAGTAATGTCTATTGGCTCTTAGCCTTCTTAAGATGCTTACAAGCAGCTTCAATCTCACCAATTATTGCTGTTGGATCCGGGGTGGTGGCGGACCTTACCGTGAAGAGCAATCGAGGTGGACTCATCGCCGTTACTCAGGGGGTTATCCTTGTAGGGCAAGGTTTCGGGGCTTTGATTGGATCTGGGCTTGTGGCGAGATGGGGATGGAGAGGGATATTTATTGCATTGGCTATTGGTGGATGTTTTATGATGCTTTTAGCGTTGATTTTATTACCGGAAACTAATAGAAAGATTGTCGGGAATCTTTCAATCCCACCAAAATATATCTATAATCAATCTCCAGTGATTCATTTCCCTTGTTGTAGCAGCAGATTAACTAATGATGTATCTACATTAATGGAAGGAAGACCATCAAACATCTTCAGTCCATATAAGATATTCGTCCAACCGGCTGTTTTCTTTACATTACTTTCAGGTGGTATCCAATTTACCGCTTGGACATTATCACTCACATCCTTATCCACATCCTTAGAATCCAAATATGGTTTCAGCGTAATACATATCGGTTTATGTTACTTATCCCCTGGGATTGGTTCATTAATAGGTGCAGTGGGGACGGGTGCATTGCTTGATTTCATATATAAACGAAAACGATCCGCTTATGATCGAAAATACGAAGGTGTACCGAAAGAACAAAGACCCGCATTTGATATATTCGCCACTAGGTTCCAAACTGCCACATATACCACCAGTCTAGTAACAGCTTCATTAGTGGTGTTTGGATGGTGTATTCAAGAGAAAACTAATCTTGCTCCAATTTTAATTGCTGCATTTTTGATTTCATTGGGAGGTGTTAGTTTTATGTCATGTATGACGACACTATTAGTTGATTTATTCCCCGATCAAGGGTCGGCTGCTACTAGTTGTCTTAATTTGATGAGATGTTTATTGGGTGCTGCAGGTGTGGGTGCATTACAAGCTATGGAAGATGCCATGGGTGAAGGAGGAACGTACACTTTGATGGCTGGATTGGTCATAGTCACATTCTTATTGCTTGGATATATGGCTAGAAGAGCTCAGAAGAAACGAGAAAAAGCACAGGTAGAAGCGCAAGCAAAAGTTGAAACCAATGCATGATTTTTATTTATTGTATATACGAATAGATTAACGAAATATTATATTTATTATAATAATATATAAAATAAACAAATGACTACACCCTAATTAATCTAACCAAAAATGAATGAAGAAACTTACTACAAAAATTAGTGACATACCTTTTCTTAAACACAAACAAAATACTCTCTCTCTATTGAGAAGCACATTGGACACCTGGGTGACCACCTTCTTCATCATCTGATTCATATGCATCTCTTCTAGTATTTTGATGTAAAGCAGGGTTGAAATTAACCATGTCACATTCATCAACTTCAGCATCAGCTGGAATACTAACCTTAGCTCTTGGAGGTAAGATAGTAGCCAATTTAGCCAATTTATCTTCAGTTGTGAAATTAGCTTCTGGAAATTTAACGGTGAATTTAATAAATAAATTACCTCTACCACCTTGTCTATATATTGGCATACCTTGACTTTCAACTACTTTAACTTCACCAGGAGAAATGACTTCACCAGGAACGATATTGATTTTGATCCAATCACCAGAAATATGTTTAAATGCGATTTCACCTCCTGCTAAAGCACTTAATAAATCAACTTCAGCTTCATAATATAAATCGTTACCCTTTCTTGTGAATTTAGGATGAGGCTTTTCGTCAACGACAAACACAACATCGCCAGGAGTGATACCTGGTTCTTGATCACCTTCACCACTGAAGACAATTCTTTGACCATCTTTCATACCTGGATCGATATGAACTTGTAAGATTTTTCTTTCCGATTGAGTCTTTTTACCCTTACAATGAGTACAACGATCCTTTGGATTACAGATATCACCAGTACCTTGACATTTATCACAAACAGTTTGGAATCTTTGAATCATTGGACCCATTTGTCTAGTTACAAATCTCATACCACTACCATGACAATCAGTACATTTATGAACTTTACCTTCAGCACCACCTAACCCCTTACAGTTGGTACATAAGATAGTCTTATTAAGAGCCAATTTGGTAGTCTTTCCTTTATATAATTCTTCCAAAGTACAAGAAATAGAATGTTTAATATCTTTACCTCTAGTTGGACGTTGTGGTCCACCACCGTGACCAAATCCTCCACCAAAGAATTGAGAAAAGATATCTTCCGCATTCATACCAGGTCCACCGGCACCAGCACCACTTAATCCTTCTTCTCCGTATTGATCATAGATCTCTCTCTTTTGATCATCTGATAATATTTCATAAGCATGAGAAATTTCCTTGAATTTTTCGGCAGCTTCTGGACTTGGGTTTTTATCAGGATGATATTTCAATGCGGCTTTTCTATAAGCTTTCTTTAATTCATTGTCACTTGCTTGTGGTGATACTCCTAAAGTATCATAGAATTTTGTGTCTTTAACCATATTATTTGTCTGTCGGTTGTTACTCTATAAAATGTGTTGTTTGATGTTAATCTAAGGATAAACTGGATGTGTGTGTTTATTAATTGGACGTAGTTTATATTAGGAGATTTATTTCTGTCTGTCTGTCAGTTTTGGGATTAGAATCTCTTGATGTGACTTGTTGTGATATGTCTGACTGTCTGAGATAAAATAAAACTTCAAAAAGAAAGATGACTGTAAATGGTTCGTATTTTTAATTTATAAAAATGTACAATTTATCAAAAAAGACGTTGAGAAGAAGCTCAATAAAAAAAATTTTTTTTTTTTTTAATTGTCTGTCTGTCTGATGGAAAAAGAAAGAAAATTCTATAGAAGAAAAAATAGCGCTTTGTTTATATGCAGGAGCGAACAATCAATCAATCTACACCTTATAAGGCACATGCTAAGACTATTGGTACAAATGGGCAAAGTAACTAGAAAGAATGTAAAAAGTGTCTTTTGATGTTATACAAAGAGAGAAGACTAAACGACTAGAAAATGTGTCTATGTAATGTCTAACCAGCATGTTCTACAATTTCACTTGATAATTTACCACCTTTAATTCTATGGACAAATTGTTCTGGTACAGCCAATTCTTGATAATCACCATCTTGTTCAGGTACATTGATATTCAAAGCAGTAGTACTACTAGTAAACACTTGAATATCAGCATCAACGCTATCTTTCAGTAAATATAAAGCACCTTCATCTGACTTATCAATACTAATCATGGGTACTAATCCCATAACTTGTAATCCATATTTAGTTGATTTAATAATATCAACTCCAGAAATTAATGAATCAATTACAATTCCACATCCTTTAGTTTCAGAAATAGAAACAGCATTGGCTTTACCTTTTAATTGAATAGTTATATCTGAACAATTTCCAATAAATACCGATTGATGCATTTCAACTTCAATAACAATAGGTTCGGAAATATCGGATTTGGTATAGTTTTGAATCACCCATTTAGTACCATCTACTAAGTCCTTAGTTGCTGGTTTCTTCTTGGTTGCTGTAGCTTGTGCAGATGGAGGTGGAGTGCTGCTTAAAGTGGATGGTTTGGTTGGTTTTTTAGGTACCACTGGAGCATGTTTTCTTAATTCTGGATTCTTATGGGTCATTTCTGATTTATCAACTTTTTTCAATCCTGAAGTAATAGCTGAACCTTGATTTAATTCGGCAAAAACTGCATTGATTCCTCCTGCTGGTGCAGCAGCACCACCGGCAGATTTATCATCATCAAAGAGATTAGCTGGTGGAGGAGGTGGTGGAGGTGGAGGTGGAGGGGCACCACTACTGGATGCAGCAACAGGAGCTGCTTGAGCTTCAGCTTGTTTAATTGCCTCAGCTAATGGTTTTCCCTTTGAATTCCAAGAAGGACCCGTTGCATGATATTCCTTAACATAAGTCTTTAATTCATCAAAGATATTCATAAACTGATTAACCCAATCAACGTGAGCCTTATCCTTTTCTCTATATTCTTTTAAAACACGATCTGACCAAAATTTAGCACTATCTTTAAATTCAGGAATTAAAGAAATTGGTGTCTCACTAACAATCCACCCTAAAACCGGGGCACCTTCACTAATGGTATTTAAATGATTGAAAAATGTAGAACGACGGTTTACATCCTTAATTTCAATGATTTTACTAATCTTTTCATTCATTGGACTTAATAAATTAATAAAATTTGGATCACTCATCTCCGGTTTTTTAGATTTACTAACAATTTCTAAGAATTTACCTTGAGCAACAAATGCGTCAGCTAACAATTGGGCAGCTTGACCAACTGGTTCATCAACTGATTTGGAACTAGTAACAAATGGAATAATATGGTCATTTACAAGTTGTTCAAAAACAACCACTGATTTAGCTTTCTCTTCAACAATAGCCGGAGCAGGAGCACCAGCAGCAGTGGCAACAGAAGAAGTACCTTCAATTGATTTAGAAGTGGCTCCAGATTCAGAAGCCGCAATTGTGGAAGTAGCAGCATCTTCACCAGCTTGTGGTTCGCCTGATCCTAATCTTTTCTTATTGACTTGTTCTTGAAATACAGTGATATCTTCAAGACGAGAAGTGGCGGCTTCTAATCTTTTAAGAATGGTTACAATGTTGTAACCTTGTACTTGGAATTGACCTTCTTCGCTTGACATTTTCTCTTGTGATTCAATTGTTGGAAAGAATGTTAACACTGTGGTATGCTCAATTGAAAAGTCCGCCCTCAATTCGGGGGAGATCAACACGCAATCGTCAACATGTTTATATACAGGATAGGATTGTGCCCAGTGCTACCAAGCTACGATATCTAACAAATTCATAGGTTTCAATATTTACCAAGTTAACTATGTATTCTACATGAATATAAGCATATATGACTAACTGCTCTAGCTAGGTCTGAATATACCTAACTATCCAGCAGCTGCTTTGTTTTATACATCAGATTGTATTGCTTGTCTGTTTAATAATTTGCAATTCTATACATTCTCTAAAAGGTAGTGTACTTTTTACCATTTTCTGAAAGATTTATTTCAACAGACAGACAGAGAAGACAGACTTACAACTGCCAACTAACACTATACGCAAATAGGACCAATAAGTAAAAGGAATCCGATATCCTCATTTTCCTTAAACAATGACCCAAACCAAAGTGAAGGAAGTAGAAGACTTCCCTCCTCAAGATATCCACATTCTAAAGGACATCAGGGCCCCGCCACAACATCCAGAACCTTTCTACCAAAACTACCAATCAGATGTCCCAATTGCCCTCGATATTGGTACATCAACTTGGAGAATAGGACTCACCAACTCACCTGAACCAAATAATGTATTTCCGGCAGTTGTATCCAGATATAGAGACCGTCGTGCAATGGCTACTTTAACCATTATTGGGAATGATGTATTTGGTGATCCAGCATTGAAATCGACAATGAAGACTCCGTATGATGGTCCATTGATAACTAATTGGGATTACATTGAATATATGTTAGATTATTCTTTTGAGCATTTGATTACTGGTCCTAGTGATAATGGGAGAGTTAATAATCCAATCATAATGACTGAACCTTTGACTTGTCCTTTTAATCAAAGGAAATATATGTATGAATTATTATATGAAGCTTACCAAGTTCCAAAAACAGTTTTTGGTATTGATTCTTTGTTTTCTTATTATGCTAATTCTTCTGGTCATTCAGATGGGATCGTTATTGGAGGTGGACATGAACTGACTTGTGTCATTCCAGTCTTACAAGGTAGAGGAATAATGTCGCAAGCTAAAAGAATAGATTGGGGAGGTGATCAATCTCAGCAATTCCTTTCTAAGTTATTATCTTTGAAATATCCTTATTTCCCCACTAAATTAAATTCTCACCATACTACTAATTTATTCAAAGATTATTGTTATATCCTGGAAAACTATCAAGAAGAATTGAAACATATTTTGGATATGGACGTTCTTGAAAATGTCGATGTTGTCGTTCAAGCTCCAGTTGAAATAAATGTCAATCCCGAAAAGAAGAAATCAGAAGAAGAATTAGCCAAACAAGCACAGAAACGTAAGGAACAAGGTAAAAGATTACAAGAACAAGCACAACAAAAACGATTAGAGAAGCTTGCTCAAAAGAAAGAAGAATGGGAATATTATTCAAAATTCAAGGAAGAAACTGCCGATTTACCAAAAGAAGAACTTGAGGCAAGATTAATCAATGATGGATTTGACGATTTGGAAGACTTTAATAAATATATGACTTCTCTTGAACGTTCAGTTAAAAAAGCAGAACAAGGAGGTGACGATGAAGAAGAACATGTTGACGTAACAAGTGCATGGCCACTTGTGGATATCCCTGATGATCAATTATCCGAAGAACAAATCAAAGAAAAGAGAAAACAAAAACTTCACAAGGCAAACTATGAAGCCCGTGAACGGACCAAAGAACTCAAAAGGCAGGAAGAAGAAGCTAGAATACAATTCGAAAAGGAACAACAAGAATGGCGTGAACGTGATTTAGAAGATTGGTGTACAACCAAACGAATTCAATTAGCTGAAACCATAAGTAAATATAAAGAAAGACAAAAACTTCGAGAATCATTCAAAGATAGAAAATCAGCCGCTGCCCAACAACGTATGAAAAATATTGCCGAATTAGCTAATGACGAAACTGGTTCCACATCTGCAGTATCAAGAAAAAGACGTCGTAATGCCAATACAACAATCGACAACGACCCAAATGACACTTTTGGTGCCAATGATGATGATTGGAGTATATATCGAGACATCACCAACACCAGCATCGAGGAAGAATTATCCAACCTCTCCACCCAAATCACAGCCATCGAAGAAGAACTCTTAAAACACGATCCAAATTTCTTTCATGAAGATACTTTTGCCGCAGCAACTACTTTTGATTGGAAGAATCTGGTATTACACAAATTCATCCATGGCCCTAGACCAAATATAACAATCGCCATGCAGGCAGAAGGACCTGATCCAGATGAAATCGCAAACCATCCGGAAATCATCCGCAAAAATCATCAAATTCATCTTAATGTCGAAAGAATTAGGGTGCCTGAAATCCTCTTCCAACCAAATATTGCGGGATTGGATCAGGCGGGTATATCGGAGCTTCTGTCCGATTTGGTGAATAGAAGATTGGATGGGGTTTTTAGACCCGGTGGTCAATCATATAGTGTGGTACAGGATGTGTTTGTGACTGGTGGATTGGCGTTATTGCCAAATTTCACCAATAGGTTGACTAATGATTTCAGGAGTTTTTTACCAGTGGGTACTCCGTTGAAGGTTAGAATGGCTAAGGATCCATTGTCGGATGCTTGGCATGGAATGCAGAAGTGGGCTGGAAGTGAGGATTGTGAGAAGGGATATGTTACCAAGGCCGAATATGAGGAGTACGGTCCTGAATATATTAAAGAACATGGATTGGGGAATGTTTGTTTACGTTAGGAGTTGAAATGGATTTATATAAAAAGATGTAAAATTAATGTACACAAGAGTTTATCTATAAAACAATAAAGCTATTACTTCTTGACTGAAGCTGGGTTAATACCTTTTCTCTTTAAGTTTCTCTTTATAGATTGATCTATGATATCCTTATCAGCCAGTTCATCGAATTCTGCAAAATCATCATGAATAATACCTTCTTCTTCAGCTTCTGCCCTAGCAATAGATTCCTTTTCTTTAGCTCCAGCTTTAGAAATATCATGAGGTGAAGGAGCAATCTTTTGGAATTTGGCAACATAAAATCCATCAACATTATACGTATGAGGGTAATAACGTCTAGTTAACGATAATTTAGAATTGAAATGTTTACCTCTGTAAGATGTAAAACCTTCTTTACCAATTTGTAAACCAGTTTCGACTAATTTTACATTTGGACGTTTTCTTAATGCATAATCAACCACAGCTTCATTTTCATCAACAGCAACGGAACAAGTAGAATATACAATAACCCCACCAGTGGCAGAATTAGCATCAACTGAATCAATAGCTGATAACAATAATTGCTTTTGTAAATGCGGAATTTGAATAAAATCCTTTTCAGTACGACTCACTTTAACAGATTCATCTTTAGCAATAACACCAGTACCTGAACATGGAGCATCTAATAACACTCTATCGAACCCACCAATGACTTTTGGAAACTCTCTAGCATCGTAATTACATACAATAGTGTTTTTACATCCCAATCTATGAATATTGGCAATTAACGATTTAGTTCTGGCCTTGTTGGCATCGTTTGCAAACACACATCCAGTATTCTTCATCAAGGCTGAAATATATGTCGTTTTACCACCTGGAGCAGCGGCCATATCTAATATACGTTCATTTTCTTGTGGTGCTAATGCCATAACTGGTAAGAATGAAGAAGCAGCTTGTAAGATATAATGACCGGCTAAATATTCTGGAGTAGCACCGATTGGGACTTGGGAATCAAAGATTTGTAATCCTACTTTGGTCCATGACCCAATCGGTTGTAAATTAACCCCTCTGTTGACTAAAGTTTGGGCTAAGTCTCTTCTTCTGGTTTTCAAAGTGTTGGTTCTGATGGTGATTGGACGGGCGATTTCATTGGCTTCGAAGAATTCCATGGCTTCTGAAGGGGAGAATAAGTTAAATAATTTTTCAGCTAAGAATTCAGAATAGCCAAAGTATTCACAAATATCTTTTAATAATCGATTAATATATTCAGTTCTTGATTTTCCTTCTTCTGCTAATTCCTTAAAGTTTTCTAAAACCTTAACAACTTCAAGCATTCTTGTTCTAACCATAGTAACATCTTGAGGTCCTTTACTCATCTCTTCTTCTTCTTCAGCGGTTGGTAACACTTTTGCTCTAGGTTGCATAGTTTCAGCTTCTAATAATTCTCTTTCTGCTTCTTCTGCTTCGAGTTCTTCTTCTTCATCTAATTTTCTCGATAAAGCTTCCATATTGGCAGCATTCAAATTTTCTAAATCTTCTTCATCTTCTTCATCATCTGAGAACATTGGTCTGGCACGTACTTCTTCATCAGAATCGTATTCGGCATCTTCAACATCGAATTCATCGTTTTCTTCAAGATCAAGATCGTCGTCAACTTCTTGTTCATCTTCAGATTCATCAAAGAGTGATTTTCTAGCAGATGCTAATTCTTCATAGTCAACTTCAGGTAAATTTGGATCTTCAACAAACTCTTCTTCATCATCGTCTCTCTTTTGTTTCTTCTTTGAGGACTTATCCTTCTTAGCTTTCTTTGGCTGTTCTGATAATTCTTTTGATTTCTTACGAGGAGCTACATCAGTAGATTTTTCTTCTCTCTTTCTTTTAGAAGATTCTTTCTTTTCCTTTTTGGCTTGGAACTCGTCGAAACTTGGTGGTACTCCTTGCTTGTTTCTTGCTCTTCTACCCATATTTGTATACTTCTTTGTCTATTCCTTATCAAAATATGGTATGAATAGATCTTTTTCTTTAAAGTGATGCGATGAGCTTTGTTAAAGTGAAAAATAAAATTTACTGCAAAGAAAAAAAGATCAATTGGTAGCACCATATTGCTATCTCATCTTGCCATTTAACACGACCTCCTTTATGAAAAATTTAAACTCTTACAAACTTAAGCTATTTAAGGACGACAAGGAAGTATAGCAACCATGAAGAGCAAGACGGTTATTGTACCTAATCAGCATGTATTGATTCGTTTACCTTCTGAAGGTTTGAAAATTGTGGAATTACGTGAATCAGGTATAATTGGATTGGGTAAATTTGGATCATTTGAAGTGAATGGAATCTTGGGATATCCATTTGGACAAACCTTTGAAATTGTCGAAAATCAACAAGTGAAAGCCATTAAGAGTATGCAACATGACGTAGAAGAAGACGAACCAGAAGCGGATGTTGAGTCTTTGAATCAAGAAGAATTAACCAAATTGCTTTCTAATAGTTCTGAAAATAACCAAAATATAATTGATATCGGATCCAAGATTCAAAAGTTGACTAATGAGGATATTGACGAATTAAAACGATCAGGAGCCACTTCGAAAATTGGTCAAAAGATTATAGAACAGATGATAGCTGGCCATGAAGGTTTTGATAAAAAAACAATCTTCTCTCAACAGAAATACCTCAAGAGAAAACAACAAAAGTTCTTAAGAAGGTTCACAGTTGAATATCTTGGTGGGAACGAATTGCTTCAATACTATATCGAACGTGATTTACCTAGAGTGCTTGACTTAAGTGAAGAATCTTTAGGGTTGATCTTGACCTACGCAAATGTAAGACCAGGTGGGAAATACCTTTTGATTGATGAGACTGGGGGTTGTGTATTATATGCCATGATGGAAAGAATGGCTGGAGAGGGGACAATTGTATTAGCCCATGAGAATGAACACGCTAATATTATTGCATTGAGGCATTCTGGATATTCCGAAGAATATAAATCCAAAATGATCAAAACCATAAATTGGCTTCAGTTTTTAGAACCAGAGAATGAAAAGATAATATGGGAGGATTTATCCCCAGAAGAAGTTGAAGCTATGAAAGGGTCCAAGAAGGAACAATATACAAGACGTCGTGAACGTGCCAATGCCATAAACGAAGTCATCCTGTTAGTGGAAGAAGGTAATTTCGATGCACTCATCTCTGTGTCAACATTGCATATGACTACTTTACTTCCAAGAATTGTTGATAGAATTGGGGGATCAAGACCAGTTGTGATATACAACCAATATAAAGAGCTCTTGTTGGAAACGCAACATATGCTTTCTTCGGATAAGAGAGTATTGGCCCCATCTATATTTGAAACCAGAGTAAGACCATATCAAACCATTCCAGGAAGAATGCATCCTTTGATGACTATGAGAGGTGGAGGTGGATATGTCTTATGGGGAACCAAGGTAATTCCTCAAGAAGGTATTACTGCTATTGGAAGAGGCTTGAGTAAAAAGAAAAGGGAAGCAACTCCCACGCCTCCTGTGAAGCAGGAATCTCCAGAAACTACACAAGATGAAGTAGTAGAGGATACACCAATGGCTGAAGCATAGAATAAATATATTTTAGTACATAATTAATAAATAAAATCGCATAGTTTTTGTAATATCTCGTAATCAGTTCCCTTCTTCCATCCAATAACACACCGAATATTCTGTCTCGAGTCGTCTCTCGAACCAACTTGCCAAAACGGATTATCTTTTAAATACTTATGCACGAAATCAGCTTGTTCCTGATATCCCAATTCAAACACAAATCCTTTTGCATGTGAAGGCAAAACCACATGCTCTAGTAAATTGTAGTAAAACTCCCAATCCCCAACCAACGCAAGTTTCGGTTCATACAACTTCACTGATCTTTCAATACCTTGATGATATAACGGCTTTTCATATTCTTCAATCGGTATATATGGCGGGTTCGCAGTAATCAAATCAACCGGCTTCGTTACACCAATTTGTTCAAGTACTCTCGCATTAAATACGTCCCCAAGTTGGAAAGTAACATTCCCATCTGCTTGGCCATGAACTCGGGATAGATTCTCCATGGCCAAATCGTAAGCTTTTCCAGAAACATCAAACCCATGGATATCTGTTTTGAATCCGGCTTGGGATAATTCATGATTTAGCAATAATGGAATACACCCTGTTCCAGTACATGCATCCACAATCCTAATCTCGTCTTTTGTATTCTTTAAGCCAATCACCAATAATTCTGATAATTTTGTACACCATTCTTCGGTTTCCCATCGAGGGACTAATACTCCCTCGCGGCATCCAATGGTCAAGGAACCGAATGGTTGAGACTTGAGGATGTATTGGAGAGGAACGAGTCGTGAACGTTGTTGTACGGCTTGGACCCATTCATGAGGGGGGAGTTCTCGTTTGATCCATGAGAGTTCTAATTGGGCTTGGTTGAGGTCTTTGTTGGCACGAAGAAGAGGGGGAAGAAGCTTGGATATCGATCTGGCCTGCCTGGCTATCTTGGGTGAGACTCTTGGCATTTTTGTAAGTTTGACAGATATTGAAGAAAGAATGTGATGGATATGTGTCTGGGGTTAAAATCAACCAACCAGATTTAAGTACGGAAAAAAATGAATCACGTGATGTTGATTTTGTCAAAATATTAGAAGTTGTGAAATTTATAAATATAATTACAAAGATATATATTATATGTTTTAAATGTATATACAGGGGGGGGGTTAAACTAGGTGGAAGTATAGACAAATCTACATACCCTTTCTACGGTAATACATGTGGGCTCTTTCATGAACACTTTCGTCAAATGGAGTAATAACTTCGGAATGACCTGGTCTAGCAATTGGATCTCTCAAGTAAACAGCATGACAAGTTTCAAATGAAATTTCAATATGGTGAGGTAAGATGGCAAAACAACCAAGGAACCCTCTTGGTTTCCAGGGAGTGAAATATGGTTTTGTTGGATCTTGACGACCGAAGATTCCTTTTTGCCAAGGGAGATCAATTTTAGCTGATGATTCATTTTCCAAAACTTGATCTTTATCTAATTCTTCAACAGGTTGTAAGTTATTGGCAAGTTCAGAAGCTTGGTAGCCTCCAAATTCGGGATCTTTACGGATTTTAGCCCATTCAGCCTTTTGTATATCTGTTAAATAGTCCCTGATACTTCTCAATAATGCTTTTTCATTGTCGGATTTCTCAGCTGTGTTAGCAAGGAAAGCTGTCACTTCTTCTGTATCGAATTTGTCGAGTAATGGATGATTTGCTTTTGCTAATTTTTCATATACGGAAAAACGCAGAAGCCTTTGAGTTGAACCTGCGAATGTTTCTTTGTTAACTTTACCTGCCCCTTCTGCTCCCACAGTTTCAGTGGCTTTCTTGGCTGTGTCTAAAATGTCAACGAAGATTGATTCGAGAGTTACTTCATCTTGACGAGAATTGATTGTGTTTCTTACGATACTCAATCTGTTCTTTAATTCTTCAAGTACAGCCGAAGAATGAAAATCATCTGGATTAGCTCTAGCTTTTGCCAATTCATCTTGCGGATTGGCTTTAAATTGTTCGACATACTGATTCCAAGATTGAATTTGTTGTTGATCAACTTCAAGTGCTTGCTCTAAACCTGGCTTAGCCTTACCTAAAGCATAAAGTACTTTAACTGGATTCACACTGAAAATATCTCCACTTTGTAAAGGATAAGAACAATGCTTAATAACAACCCCATTAACTTTAACATTCCCACTCATAATAAACTGTCTGGCTTGTCTTACAGAAGATGCAAACATGGCTCTAAAAAGAGCAATTTCCAATCTCTTTTCCAATAATGCAAATGATTGCAATGAGAGAGGAGTTTCCTTAACAGGTCCACCTTTCAATGAGGCGTCAAGTTGGGCAAATGACTTACGGGATGGGTTGTACATTGCCTTGAATCTCCTCTCTTGTATATGCTCTCCATGATAAGATCTAGCGTCTTGTTTAGAATAGTACTTTTGTTGATAGTGGGTCTTACCTGCAACTTGTAATGGTGTCTTTTTGTATAAATTGAACAAGTTTAGTTTGTTCATGGACATACGAACACGTCCTCTTGCTAGATCATGAATTCTATCTGACCTCCTTGGCATTTTCAACAACGGATCCTTCTATCTGCCAATGATTTCACTTAAAGATCAGAATCGGTAGCTTTCTAATTGGTCTCTTAATTACCAAAGAGAAAATTTTTCAATGAATTTTTTTTTTTGTTTCAATTCGAGTGGATTCCAAAACAGGCAATTTAGTCACATGATCTAATTTTCTTCAAATTAAAGTCAATTCATCATCATTCAAAGAGTTCGATACACTTATACACTTCTATTAAGCCTGCCATTCATAGTAAATCAAAATGGCTCAACCAGACTATCAACCCCATCAACCAAGGGAATGGACACTCGATGATGAGATCAAATTATTCAATCTAATCTGTGATTACAAACCAGCAGGTAAGAATAAACACAAGAACATGGTTTCCATAATAGACAAAATAAACCATAAGTTACGAGATGAGGAGAAGCCATATACAGCATCTGATATATGGGATAAATTATCTACGCTATATGATTTGAAACGAATAGATTATTTAGAGGATTATAAAGATACTGATGATGAAAATGATGTAGATGCCAAAAAGAAACGTGAGGAACAAGAGGCTGGAAATAAGGAAGAATCCATCGAGGTGGACGAAGAGGACGAGAATCACAAGGGAGAAGAAGAAAAAGAAGAAGGGGCAAAAGATGTGAAAGAAGAAAATGAAGTGAAAGGTGAAGATAAAGAAATCAAAAAGGAGCAAGAACGAAACATTGAGGATGAACAGAAAATCGAGGAAGAAGAGGAAGAAGAAGCTTCTCCTGTTCCAGAGCCAATCATTAAAAAACGTGGACGGAGACCATCAAAAGAGTCAAAGCCCAAACGACAATTACGTAATGTAACTGAAGTCCATAGCGAACTGGAATCTTCAGGTTTAAGTGATGTAAACAGCGAAGATGAAGAGGAACTTAAAAAGGACACTGAGAATGAAAAGATCAAGAAGGATGTGGATAAAGAAAGTGAGTCCGATGAAGAACAAGACGCCGAAGAGGAAGGACTGGGACAAGGGGAACTGGAGCTGGAAGGAGAAAAGGAGTCTGAAGGCGACGAAGAAAAAGAAGAAGAAGAAGAGGAGCCACAACACGAGGAAATAAAAGTGCTGGCGCGTGGATCAGGAAGAGGAAGAGGTCGAGGGAGAGGTCGTGGAAGAGGTCGCGGTAGAGGGAGAGGTAGAGGAGGAATAACAAGGAGAAGTTCGATTGAAAGATCGTCCCCTATTCCCAAGAAAAGAACTCGATCAACTGTGGATGTGGAAGATAATCCTCCATCTCCTCCTGCTTCAAAGAAGAGACCTACTCGAACCACGTCACCAGTGTCGCCACCTCCTAGAAGAAGAACTAGATCAGAAGTTCATATTGAAGTAGAAGACCACAGCGAGGAAGAAAAAGATCGAAAAGAGCACGAGGGCGATGATCGTGGCGACGGCGAAGTTGAAGAGGCGGAAGATAATGACGAACTGTCGGAAGAGAAATGGGAGGAACCAGAGACCAGGAAACCCCTGGGTAGAGGACGTTCGGTGAGGACTAGGGGTAGTCGTGGTGGGTCTGTTCGTCGTGGAAGAGGAAGGGGACGAGGAAGGAAATAGTCAAGCGTTTTCAATATAGACTGAGAATAATAGAAGTAAATTTGTATAACTATTTGTAGATAACTTTGTAATCAATAATTTGTCATCTCAGTCGAGTGCTTCCTGGCATTGAAACTTTTCTCTTCCTTGAAGATTACACTAGCTTTGTTTCTTTGAGGAGATTAAGAGTATGATCAAGAAGTGATATTTATTCGACACAAGTACAAAAATAAATAAATCGTAAAGACATGAAAGCTCGTTCTGAAGTCAACACACAAGAGTCAAACCTATACAGTTTCATCATTGGCATACCTACCGTAAGCTCCAACCGCAGTATCTCCTGATTGACCAGTAGGGATACTCTCAAGTTCTTTATTCCGGCAATTGCATGGGCATCCATTGCCAACTCCGTTTCGAAAGCATTCTTCATTGATATTCCGAACAGATATCCAAGTTAAGGCAGTTGGGACAATTCCAAAATTGATCAAATCCAAAATCCCATAAAACACTGCTTCGGAATCTGGTTGAATGACATTCCCACCCTCAGATAAGCCCCAACTGATTGGATATAAGTGCCAGATAAATAAGGTAAAGTATACTAAATAATTTCCCCATTTTGATGTAGGAGCATCTGAAAGGAATGAGCGGTGTACGTCGACACAAACAAGGTAGGAGACAAACAATAATGCACAAACACCGAATGTGAAGTATCCCCATTTGTATGTAGTTTCAACCAAAGCACCAATCAAAAATAGAACGATGAAAATTTCGATATAGACAAGCTTGATGAACACGTTTTGGAAAAGTTGAATGACTCTAGTTACAAAATCAGTCTCATTATCGGTATTTGATGAAGTATGACTTGTGATTTCAAAACTTATTAAAACCAAAGGCCATGTTAAGAACCAAGCAATAAATTTTGAGTAAAAGACCTGTCTAATACCAGTACCTGCGTGGGTGAGCTCAACGGGTACACCAGTACTACCTAAATCGGAAGCATATGTAAAATAAGCATATGTCATAATTGAGTTTATTAATAATGGAATTAGTAATAACGTCTTGGAAGGCTTACGTTTATCTTTGGTGAAGACATACATGAACCCATGGAAGATCATAAGGACAGCAAAAATACAAAAAGGGGTCGCTAACCATGCACTACCATCTTCTGTGAGACGGATGGTGACATTCGATGATGGGCCATTAATGTCAACTGGAAATTTCTTTACTATTCCGTCAAGTGTTCCAAGCAGTTTGTTCTTGTCGAAAACTGAAAGCATGTTAAGTAGTAGATTGTTAATAAGTTAATTAATTGTAAGATTTAAAATGTTGCAAAATTTGTATGAGGAAAAAAGAGTTGCAAATAAAATGAGAATAACATTCAGAAAGAAGCAACCTCGGCGGTCTTTATATAGGCGATTTAAGAGCTGCTTTCTGTTCATTCCAATTAGAGGAATGCTCTGGAATCAGGTTATTTGTTAACTTTTCATGATCGTTATAATAATACAAACGTATTATTTTATTTATTAGTTAGAAATTTGACACGATTAATATTTTTTTGTCTTCATTGTTCCATTTCATATTGATTTCGTTTCTTTTCAGGAAAATACCATCAATATATGGAAGTTCTTAGATAATGCGTTCTAGATTAGAAAATATTTCTGAAGATCATGACTCAAATCATCACTAATAATTAAACTGATAGATGAGCATGTTGATATCATACGACGCCTCTTTTCTTTGATTACAATACATGACTAGCCCTTGGTCGCCTTTGTACAATGGTTTATCCTCATAGGGTAGTTGTCAAATTCCTATAATAAACTGATTCACCAAGTACTAGTATCCAAAAACTTCATATTTGAACGCCAGTGACTTAACGTATTTGAATAAATGCCTAGAAAATATAAAAAGAGAATGAATTTCGGACATGCTATCTATCTATCGGTTGTATTCTAAAGCACCAAGCCTAGAAGTCTCTCAAGAATAATCAATGGTATGGAACAGCGTTTCCTCATGTTTCTTGCCATGGTCATCTCTCGAAGACATTATAAATATTATTATTTCCAATATTTTTAAACCTCTTTCATAATAAATAATATATCAGCTGACATTCTACTAAATGAAAAGGCCGTTTTACAAGGTTGTTTTCATCGTCTTCTCGTTTCCGTTATATAATAAAATTTTCCTATACTTTTGGTAAGGACGGAAGTAAAGCCGTTATTTAAGATTTTCACTAGAATCACTGGTGTATAAGGATTAATAATCTAAATTATTACATTAAATTGGCAAGCCTCTAATTTTTTAGGTGCCTTCTATAATACATGCCTCTATAATCCTAAAATCTTTTAACAAAGACATACAATAGATGAACTATATCATCGAAATTCTCCATAATTATTTAGCTGTGATACCAATGTACTTGACTGTGTCTGGCCCGATGTACCAGAGATCATTATATTTATTTGAAGATGAAGAATAATTCAAATTTGCAATTTATAACTATTTTTTAATTCCAAAGTAAAATGAAATTATTTCACATAGATTCATCTGACAGGTATAGTCTTCTTCTATATGATCATACCCGAACTGTATGTGTAACAACAGTTAGTTCAGCCTTCCCTAATTGTTAGTATTGCATTCGATTTGCTCGTGATTTTTGCAGCAACCACAATATTTTTGCAACCAAGGGGATGGCACTAGAGTATGTATTATCCCTTCTAATAAATTATTTCCAAAAACCGCAAAGCCTTTAGATGGCATTTTGAGAACACCTTAGCGAGGAAACCTAAAACATGGTGTGACCCTTTTTATATTTCGTGTCTTTTGGTTATTTCATTTTTAGTTGATTAGGTTGCAACAATAACTGAATATTGTCTAACCAATCAAAGCAATGATGCTTTGCCTTCGTTGGTGACTTAGTGGATTTGTAATACAAGACTAAGTCCAATTCTGACAAGAATGATACTTATGTTGGTTGTAAGCCTGCCGGAGACTAGAGGCATTCCTTTGGAACTATTGGCGTTTGATTCGAATTCAGATCATCTCATTACCCGGACCCTGGATCTCTAAAAAATAATTTTCAAAATCTCCAACTTCTTGATCTCGTTGCCCTTTCAGTTAAACATTAAGTAAATATATCATTAAATGTTTGTAAGACAGGGGAAGAAAGCTATATCGAATTATGCTATAGCGAGAAAGGTCAGACTCATATCAATATCTTCTAGAATTTTTCAGCTGCAACTACAAGAAACTTCTAACACAAATGAACCTTTTGATTGGGATAGAGGAGCTCGAACCAACAAGACAAACTTATCTCCATTATACGCGTCAATGAAAAGATTGATGGATCAGAATCCAGGATGTGTAAGCTTAATACAAGTGGGTAGTTTCTATGAATTGTATTTTGATCAGGCTGAAATATATGGTCCAAAATTAGGATTGAAAGTAGCCACTAGGAAAACAAGTAACCATTGTATCCCAATGGCAGGGTTTCCCTTGAGTCAGCTTCGTAAATTTGTGGAAGTATTGGTACAAGAGCATAATGTCAATGTAGCTATTGTTGACCAAAACTCTCTGAAAGATAAAACAATCCATAATTTGATTCATAGAAAGATTTCAAGAATTATTTCTCCAGGGACTTTGATCGATGAATCATTCCTAAATTTCGACAAGAACAATTATCTTGTCGCGATATCCTTCCCTCCCAACATGGAAAGATTACCTCCTGACCCAGATATGCCAGTTGGATTGGCTTGGATCGATGTATCTATTGGTGAATCACTCGTACAACAAACAACACTTGGAGATTTGGTTTCAGATTTATCCAGAATTCAACCTAGTGAAATCTTAATCTCCAAAACCCTTCAGTCATCAAACCTCCATACTGGGAAATGGTACGCCCCATTACAAGATCTCAGACGATATTTTATAAGATATCATACTATAAAATATACAGATCTAAAACTTCAATTCAAAGCAAGTGTTCAAGCCACTAGAAAAGCACTCGAGGAATTCACTCCAAGAGAAGAAGCTGCCATGAATATGATTCTCTCTTATGTAAGTGTCAATCTTCCCGAAGCCAACTTTTCCCTCGAACTCCCTACCCAATATATGAACTCCGACTGTCTTCAAATGGATGCAAGAACAAGAGACGCATTAGAGTTGACGGAAAGAGCGATTGGTGGAAGATCATCTACAATAGGAACCCTTCTATCGACGATAAAAAGAACCACGACTGCCTCGGGTACAAGATTATTGATTCAATGGATTAAGTCACCTGTTTTAGACATCAACGAAATTGAAAGACGTCAACAGTACGTGGAGATGTTTTTATATAATCCGTATTTGACAACACAAACCAGACATCATTTGAATGCGATCGGGGATTTTGTTAGGTATGCTCAAAGATTATCGATGGGTACTGGGGATGTGGTGCATCATTTGGTCTCCATCGCAGATAGCTTAAATAAATTAGAAGCATTTGAAACATTCTTGAAAGAGGAATATGACAGAAATCCAGAACAATTGAATGTCTTGAGGGATTTTCTTAAGGAATTGTATATACCTAAGGATATTGCTAATGAAGTGTACGAAACAATTTATGTTGAAAAGCCGGTTGATATTGAGGAGGAAGAGATCGTGATGAGCGAACTCCAGCAAAGTGAAAGTGCAGAAACCGAAGGTTCTATTACAATCTCTGATTCCGGTATTGCAAATGAGCCGCCTGTGCCAGTCAATCTAGATCTTGAGAGTGTTCCAGAAAGAGCTGACTCTAAAGACGCTTATCTGAATAGCTTCCTTGCCAAGTATCGCATAAAAGAAGAAGACAGGCTCATGCCTCAATTTGCATTTACAATTAATCGTAACTACAACCCTGAATTGTCGCAATTACATTCAGAGCTTGATCTTCTTGAAACTCGGGAATCAGAACTCATTGCTAAGGTTAAAGAAGATATCCATGCTATAGATCCAAAAATTGAAGTCGTCAAGAAAGAAACATATGGTAGATATGAGAATATCCTTCTTATTTCAGGAAAGCAAAAGTCAATCGGCCAAGCGTACAAGATCCTCGAGCATGATATTAGAGAACATAAAAAGAAACTGCTAATCTTCAAGTCCAATGATTGGAGGGCATTACAACACCTAATTCGAGAAAAGCGAGACAGCATAACTGTCATCGAACAACAAATCATTGAGGAATTAAAAAGCAAAGTCATCGATCAAATCCCGTCCATCAAAGCTGCACTGAAATTAGTTGATTTCCTCGATGTGACCTCTTCCTTCTCGGTCTTAGCCAAAGAAAACCACTGGGTCAAGCCAACCCTCACGACCTACCCTATCCTCGCAATCGAAAATGGTAGGCACGTAGTCGTCGAATCCAGTCTTCAACAATCAGGAACCAATTTCACCCCGAACAACTCTACCGTCGGTCAAAATGGTAAACTATGGGTCATATCAGGACCAAATATGGGAGGTAAATCGACTTATCTTCGTCAGAACGCACTCATGGTTATCCTTGCCCAAATTGGCTCCTACGTTCCAGCATCTTCAGCCACGATCGGGATAGTTGACAAAATCTTCACCCGAATTGGGGCAAGTGATGATTTGTTTAATGATTTGAGTACGTTTATGGTCGAGATGATCGAAACTAGCAATATCCTCCAAAAAGCCACACTGCAATCACTTGCGATTGTGGATGAAATAGGTAGGGGTACGAGTGGAAAAGAAGGGATTGCGATTGCATATGCGACATTAGTGGAATTGCTTCGAACAAATAAGTGCCGAACCTTATTTGCCACCCATTTTGGGATCGAATTGGAACTGATGTTGAAGGAGAATGGAATTGACCAAAGTGATGTAAGATATTTCAGGACGAGGGTTTTGCATAATGCGAATCCCGACAATGAGTTTGAATCCCCATTGATTATTGATCATGCTTTGGAAGAAGGTATAAGTGAGAGGTCGCATGCTTTGGAGATTGCAAGGATGGCAGGGTTTCCCAAGCTGGCATTGGATGTTGCAAAGAGGGCCTTGGATGCCATGAGTTAGACTTGTATATATAAGATTTTATTTATAAACTCTAAATTGTACATAAACTAGAACATACAATATATTTACTATTGAGGCATTTGTGGGTTCTGCTTATTTTGCATCAGCTGCAAAAGTAATCTTTGTAATTCAGCAAGTTGAGCAGGGTCAACTTGTGGTTGCTGTTGTTGCGGTGGTTGTGTATTAACTGCAACAGGGTTGTATTCTGAGTGATACTGTTGTGGATATTGTGGTGGTGGTGGTGGTGGCTGGGATTGATATTGCTGTGGTTGCTGATAAAATCCCTGGACTTGAAAGTTTGGCTGAGATCCATGATGCATTGCGGCTTGTTGATTCTGATAGGTTGGATAAGCTCCATACTGAGGTTGCTGTTGTTGGAAATTGTCAGCATGTGGATAATACGGTTGTCCGTAAGTTGATTGAGGTTGAGAAGGAGCTGCCATTGGTTGGTTGTAATTGCCGTAGCCAGCAAATTGGCCTGGTGGTTGTTGATAATTGGCATATTGACTTGCTCCTCTTCTGTCCTGAACAGTTGATCTTGCATTGTTAAGTGGCTGATATGATGGGACTGCATGTTGTTGGGTTCGTTTATATGGTGTGCTCTCGCCAGCATTGCTAGTCCTCCTCCTGTTGTTCGATCCCTGCTGTTGGCCTGAACCTTGTTCCTTATTTTTATTTTTGTTTTTATTCTTCTTCTTTCTAGCTTGTTTTGCATCCAATTCCCTTTCATCGTCGGAGAATTCTTGCTCTTCAATCGGCAATTCTTCATCGTGACAATTACTTGCATCGGTCCCCTTCAAATTTTTGATTGAATCAGTATACAAGAATTGGGAATCAGGCACCACGTAAAATACTCTTTTGCCTTTACAGCCTGCAAATTTTTCGAATTCTTCTTTGGAATTAAATTTCACACTATAGACAGGTTGTTGTACTCTTCCAAATATTTCAAATAATGGCCCAATGACAGTTCTATCCTCAAAGCAGAATACAGAGCCTTCTTGCAAGACTCTAAATTCTCCCGAGGTTTTTGCTTTTATGATAATTGAATTTTCCACTAATCCGATAACTTCTCCAATATCTTCAATCGGAGAGTTTTCGGGAATCGAGTAGTCTTCAGGTAATACGGGTGCCTTTTCAACTATTTCGTTTGTTGATTTGATTGGTCCTTCATTTACTTCGTCCTCTTCGTCGTCAAGATCTTGTTTATTTGTACTTTCTTCTTCTTCTGATTCGGAGTCGGAGTCCGAATCTGAGTCGGAATCTGAACTGTCCTCGTCTTCTGAACTAGATACTTCTGAAGATGATACATCATCCACGTTGATGTCGTCATCAGACAATGGAGCGATATCTTCGTTCGGGGCTGTGGATATAAAGAAATTTCTCATGGTATCGTCTTCAGGTTCCGTTTTAACTTCCACTGTTGGTTCTTGTGGTTCTGCCTTTACATGAATATTAGGGGCGATGTCGGTAGTTTGAAGTTTTACTTGAATTTCTTCAGGCTCTTCTTTAATCTGCACTTCTTCTTCTTCTACACTCTGTCCAGCATTCTCGGACTTGTTCGTTAATTGCTGTGAGGCCTCAGATTCAGCATTCGGTATGTTTTCATGCTCGGCAGCGGTAATCTGTTCTTTCTGCTTCTGCTGTTCGCCCTCATTTGTCCGTTGAGCATCTCCTTGCTTTGCATTGGATATATCTTGATTGCCATTTAAGATGGCGGCTGATTCCATAGTACTCTCGACCGCGGGGTTTTGATCTATTGGAAGGGTTTGTTGCTGTTCCATTGTAGTGATTTTCACAGGATTTTCTTGCAAATCAGTTTGGTTTGGCTCAGCTATAGTTTCATAAGTATTGACTTGCATTTGTGTTAGATGTATTTTAGCTTATTGAATATTATTGCTTGATATAGCGAGAAGTTTGACTAACTCAAGAGATGAGCTTCGATGCGATGAGGAACGCTAATTTTGATACGAAACGGAGAAAAAATAAATTTGTCTGAAAAGGGAAATTTATTTCCGTTCATGAAGTTCCGTACATACTCGCTTATAAACTTCCAATCAAGCTAATCAGGAATGGTTCTAATCTGTAGACTTATACAGTTAACAAAAATGACGAATTAATTCTTGCGGATACACTTTGTATGAGTGCTCTATAAACTATTTTCTAGTCGAGGACATAATTTTGCTAAGTATTTCAGCAAATTTTGGTTGCAAAAACCGAACTCTATTCTCTTTAAACCTATTCGAATCGCATAGAGAAAGCAACGAAAAGATGCGTAAAACAGTGGAAAGTAACTCCTCCTTTGAAAGTGTCTTTACCTGTGAATATCAATCCCCTTTTTGTCTAATGCATGTGTATTTAAATGTGCCCCTGGCAAAGAACCAATTGGTTACTATGACGCATTTTTCATCA
The DNA here is from genome assembly GCF_019202705.1 of Hemisphaericaspora subhashii. Classification (NCBI taxonomy): domain Eukaryota; kingdom Fungi; phylum Ascomycota; class Pichiomycetes; order Serinales; family Debaryomycetaceae; genus Hemisphaericaspora; species Hemisphaericaspora subhashii. The sequence goes on along the minus strand of NW_026057209.1, from coordinate 19,580 downwards.
CATGATTGGCACGTGATCAAGGAGTAAACCTGATCATGCATGCGTAAATTCAAGAACAGACATTTAGGTTTTATGAAAAAATGAGATGAAAAGGTTACCCGCACAGGATTCCAAAAGTGAAAATTTTTCTGTTGATTGTCTTTCTCACGCTTCGAGATGTTACTAAAAAAATTTTCAATTTCAATTTTTATTTACAACTTTTACATTTTAATTCCTTGTTTATCAATTAAGTAAAGTATCAAAAATGGGTGCCTACAAGTATTTAGAAGAATTGCAAAGAAAGAAGCAATCCGATGTTATGCGTTTCCTTTATCGTGTCAGATGTTGGGAATACAGACAAAAGAAAGTTATCCACAGAGCTTCCAGACCATCTAGACCAGACAAGGCTAGAAGATTAGGTTACAAGGCCAAGCAAGGTTTCGTTATCTACAGAATCAGAGTCAGAAGAGGTGGTAGAAAGAGACCAGCTCCAAAGGGTGCTACTTACGGTAAGCCAACCAACCAAGGTATTAACCAATTAAAATACCAAAGATCTTTAAGAACTACTGCTGAAGAAAGAGTTGGTCGTCGTGCTTCTAACTTGAGAGTCTTAAACTCCTACTGGATTAACCAAGATTCTACTTACAAGTACTTTGAAGTCATCTTAGTTGACCCATCTCACAAGGCTATTAGAAGAGATGCTAGATACAACTGGATCGCTAACCCAGTTCACAAGCACAGAGAATCTAGAGGTCTTACTTCCGCTGGTAAGCAATCCAGAGGTATTAACAAGGGTCACAGATACACCAAGACCAAGGCTGGTCGTCGTCACACCTGGAAGAAGCACAACACCTTATCCTTATGGAGATACAGATCTTAGATTGGTTAATAACCTTTTTAAGAATGTATTGGTGTTTTTCTTTGCTAGGTTGAGAATGTAGGTTTATTATAGGTTTTGTATATTTGTACTTTATGTTCTAATAAATTTCGTTTTTAATTGGTGTGGAACAAACTTTCTATAGATAACTAGTAAACGCCCACCTAAGAAATGGGCCATGAAAAGAGGAAATGTAGCAGATATTGGGTTTTCACAATGTAGCAGAGGCTGTTGTTCGTGACAAACTACCCAACCAGAATTGAAATCATGTCGCCCACGGAACCCAGTTTCTCCAATCAACTATTTTGAACGTCAAAAACGTACACCAGTTGTCCAAGTCAAAGCCATCGATGGGTCAATATTGGATACAGCTGAAAGGCTCTCACTCACTCTCAGCCATGAGGGTTCCAAAAGTCTCAGTAGTATATCGATACAACTTTGTTTCTAGCCTATGCATAGAAGAACTCTAATACACAATTGATTTTTTTGAATATCCACCGGTTTGACTAGGACATCACTTCTAGTTCAAATGAATGGCCAACTCTAATGATGAAATTATGAGTGAACAATACGTTTACATGCAACTGCTGCCATTCAGAGAATAGTCATGAAAGCAGGTGATATTAAAAAAGTTATAAGAAACAATAAATTTATATTTAATATCTAAGAAAAAGATCAATATTCCTACCCTAAAGAGGCGAAAGCTAGTATTTGCATATAAATCAACAATGAACTGTTTTCATTGTTGTGACGAAACGTTTTCGAAACCAAGAATGGCGATCGCCCTCTCCAAAACCGATACTCTTCGAATAAGAAAACAAAGTAAAAATTCTAGCAACCAGTCAATGCTAATCATAGATGTCCGACCCAGGTCTGAGAACCCACGGTTCTTGGAGAAGAGGAAGCACATTTGCTACAAAGTAGGCAGTACCCCTATTATCTGCAGAAGTAACCAAGTTACCATGTTCCCAATATTCACAAATTGTGTACTGATTATAATCATAACCTTCACATGGAAGCCTAAAACAACCAACCTTAGTAGTCGATTTCCAAACAAGTTGGGTAAAATGGCCAGTACCACTAACGTATCCAGGATCATTAAAATCGTAATCGTCAATTTCTTCATACCACGCATCAACCGCATTAACACCTTGATATCCAGCAGCTAAGTTCTCTCCGTACGTTGAACTAGTAGAATGGACCAACGTTCCCGAGCAGTCATATGATGATTCTGCATATGCTCTACCATACTCATATGCCTCATTACTCCAGACTAAGTTGGGAACACCATGTTGTGCTCTATAGAAGTTGTGAGCAGCTAAAATTTCCTGAGACCATTCAATGTCGTATGTTGGCACATTATCGGCAACTGAAGTTGGGGTGGAAGGCTCTGTGCTAGTCAGCAGTTGGCTGGATGATTCTGATGAGCTTGATGGTCCAGTGGAGGCTTCTGATGAAGTGGAAGTGTCAACAACTGTGGGAGTGTCTATGTCAATTGCAGTTGACGAAGCTTCAGTCGAGGAAGGCGTAGTCGAGTCAACAACTGTGGGAGTGTCTATATCAATTGCAGTGGACGAAGCGTCAGTTGAGGTAGGCTCAAGTGGGGTAATAACCGTGGATGACGATGGGACAGACGGCTCTTCAGCAACTGAGGATGTCAGACTTGTAGTTGGCTCAACAACAACGTCAGTTGACGAAGAAGATGCTTCTGCAGGTGAGGATGGCAGGTTTGTAGTTGGTTCAACAACAACGTCAGTTGACGAAGAAGATGCTTCTGCAGGTGATGATGACAGGCTTGTAGTTGGTTCAACAGCAACGTCAGAAGATGATTCTGCAGGTGAGGTTGATGTTGATGTAGTTGTCCTCAATAAATACCCTGGAGGTGTTCCGTATATTGTTGTAAAAACATAATGCGTGTTAGTGGTGGTGACATACATCAAGTAAGTCAGCGTTGAAGTAACAGTAACCTCGATTGTTAAGGTTGCTGCTTGGGCCACTGCTAAAGTGGCTGCAAAAGTTGTCAAAGTGCGTGAAAGTTTCATTTAATGGATAATTCTTAACTAGAGAAAGAGATTGCAACAAATTTCTTTTACTTATTAGGGATTTATCCTCCTTTAAATGGTGGACACCTTCCCCTAATGAGGTTACAACGAACACAAACTTAAATTGTTTTTCAGCAAATTACTCCTTGAATATGAAGGAATACCACGCCAAAGAATAGAAGCCCGGAACCAAAATCTTATTATTTTTCTTCTTTTCATTTTTGCATTCGTACCTAAAAAATATTTTGCATATTTTAGGCGAGTATTTTTTATGCGGGAATTTTTTTCGCTTAGTCAAAAATTATAAAAAAAACGTCTTCTATTTTTTCAACCTAATTTAATTCGTCTGGTCATAGATTGCACAGACGCTCCTAATAATAATAGCTCAGAATGCATGAACTGGTGCGATCGACAAATCCGAAAAAGTTTAAAAGCTACGCACCAATAAAATGTAAGAACGAAATATCAACTAGGAAGTGATTCGCTTGCCTCTCAACTACAATAGACCACAGCAATTTTAATGCGATAAAATGAAACATTCAAAGTCTATTTTTCTCCACAGTTAACCACCAAAGAACAACTGAACACAAAGATGAGAAATAAAGACTATTAATTCAATCTTAAGTTTTGACTGGAAAGTCTATTTCCAAAAAACCGTGACGAGTTTTTCTTTGTGCGCGCCTAGTCTGATAAAGGTGAAATTCAAGCTTCTTACAAAATACTCTAGCTTCAATTTCAAAAAATCGCCAATCACTGTACAACGACGCGTATCCCTATAATAAAAAGTCTCTTGTAGAAGAAGCTTCTCTTCTTTTTCTCCCAAAAGGGGAGATACGTATACTTCCCCTCTTATAATCTGAATCATAAACAGCATTAGCCGAATCTATCCTTAGACTAGTCAACCGCTCTTTGTTTCCAATTATTTATAGAGAAGACAATCTCCTTGAATAGTCATGACTATTTATTGGATTAAGTATACAGTACAACAGTAGTTAGAGATCAGTTTTACTAGAGACGAAGTACATTTGCAATCATAAGTTACTTAAGCTCCCTTCCTTGTGCACCACAGAGCCTGCAAAGCAGTTGGAAGTCAAAGAATCCAACACAGACACCGTTAGTAAGAAAGATTCTAAAGCCCTACTAAGTTTGCCCGACTACCTATTTCTGCTGATCTTCAAATATTTGTTACCTGCCGAGCTTGAGGAAATTCAAACGGTAAATAGACGATTTCATCGGTTTGCAACTTCATTATTGTGGCATCCTATGTATATATATGATCCTGACGATGATTTCAGAGCAGGAAGATTCTGACTAGAGTATTGGTGGATGCGCGTGGATCAAATTTTATTCTTGTCAAGATCTAAGAAGCTTAAAATTCAATTTATTAAACGATTGGTATTCGCAAGCGATGAATCTGTATCCTTAGTATGGATACAGAAGTTAAAAGAGGAAGCCGGGTGTTTGATAGGCTTCTTTCTAGGGAGATTTTCCAATGAAATATTTGTTCTATTCAAGTGTTTGGAATCCGACCATTATAGGTTTCACTTTAGTATTTGGAACTACTATGTTCGAAATAAAACGATTTTGTTTAACAAAAACTTTTATAGGTTGGCCAGTTTAGTGTTACGGGGATCGATATATGTCTATGATCCAATGGAACATGATGCGGGCCGGGCCGGAAGAATGTTGGACGAATTATACATGGATGAGCTTTCATAAATTTTTACATTTGACAAGAACCACACGGCTTAATCGATACGTCAAGAAGTTGGTATTTTATAGTGCTAAAAAGTTATCTTTGGAATGGACGATGAACCTACTTGATGGATTCCATGGATGCTTTCTAGGCTTTTTCGAAATCACTGATTTGGAGACTTTTCACTGGAAGACTAATTCTACTGCTAATAAGATTCTGAGTATTTATTGGGAGGAGTTTAACTACCTTTATCTACCAAGATGTTTGACAACATTCAAAGACGATTGGAGAATTCATATAATCAAGAGCCTCAAAATCGATTCTCCGGATGTAGAGTTTCTCGAAGAGACTTTGCCACTTATGAGTCTCTTGCGGATACTTCATATCGAAAATCCTAGGATGTTTTATGTCAAGAAAAAGATTTGCTTGACCAATCTGTACTTAGGATATTTCTATAAATCAAGTGTTTACCACCTTCTATTGAATTTTGATTTGCTGAAATTGGAATTCTTACGAATTCCAAAGGTCGACCCGTGCAGGTGGCTTAAATTAAATTAGTGTCTTTACTCCATAAAGGAAACCGAATTTCATAACTCAATCGAATATTTGCCTTACTATTCTCTCAGACAGGTTCATTACTTGGGTGACATTCCTTACCAGGACTTTGACTTCTTACCTTTGCATCCCATAACTCACTTATCCACGAAACTTGCTTCCTGGAACAACGTGCTAGATAACCCGAAGAAGGGTAAATTAATGGCCATACATACTTTAAAGAAATTGAAGATATCAGATAAATCATATAGAGCCGAAAGATGTCCATGGACATACGTTGAATTGCCTAAACGTTATAAATAGGGTATAACTCATTTGCCTTTCTTTTAAATATTGTTTTCACGTAGCCTTTTTATTAGGCTTTTATTTAGATTACCAGTACTCTCTAGTCTTAATCTATGTTGTTTATGAGTAGGAATACCACTTAGGAACTTGATATTTTTTTTGGTTTGTCGTGAGTAGAAGGTTGCCACTTTAGCAGCCAAAGGAGCATTTTTTATAGACAAGCCTGCAAACATGTTGTACATGTGCTAGATCATTTGATATCAAGCAGGTATCGAATTGCAGTAATTGTTGAAAGTTTGAAACTAAACGTCAAAGATAGCTTCGTTATAGTGGTTTGTGTATCTTGATGTTTAAAGTACTGGTTTTAGTAGCAATAACTGGCAAATGAATTAAATCACTTTAGTGGCTCGAAATTACTCCAATAGAAGATATAAATATGACTTCACACATTTCAATGAGAGACCACATAGACGTAGTGTAACACAACATCGAGAATGTTCTTCAGAATGTTGGATTCCCATAAAATGATACTTGTCCACTAACAATCTTGTCCGTTTATAGTTCCTTCAAGGTTTTCCAAGGTGTTGTTACTAATTTTCGGGATATTGATACAATCAAGCAATTTAAAGAGCGATAATGTGACTATAACGAGCTTCAAACTATTGCGAGGAACAGATTCAAGTCGCTATCTAACATCTTTTTTTGCAACCAATAAGATACGAACGACATTTATTCCGTTTCTGGAATGTTCCACGACATTTAAATGTCGTGTGAATTGATTGTAGTAGTAGTATCAGAGAAAATTCAGAGTCAAAATACCAAGTAAAGACTGGGACCTGAAAAGTTATCAAAAACGAGGTTTGATTTGGGAGTGTTGTTTAAGTATAGAATGTTCATGTCATAATATGCATCAGCTTAATTTAAACATGTTACGAATGCAATGTCCTATCTTAGAATAATCAATTCTATTTTCGGTATTTTAAAATCAGAATTAGGGAGAGATTCAACAAAAGAAGTCTAAATTAAAGTAAAATTACAAATTATAATTAGGGTATTAATTTCATACTTTTTATATTATTTTTCTCTTCTGATAAAAAAAAAAAAAATCCCTTAATCAACACACATTTCATCTTAGATACACACCCACACTATACAACATACAACAATACTCTCAGTTGGTTACTCTTCTCTGTCCCTCTTCTCTCTCTCTCTTCCAAATTTTTTTTTTTTTGAATATCCTCAATTTGAATCTTTTTCTTTCTTTCTCTTTCTCTTTTAATTCTAATTCTTGACAATTCCCACACTTTGAGTTCATTATTAATTGAATCATCAATCAACTCACATTCTAAGTGCGTGTATTTAACAATTGACTGAAATTTTATTCTCCCCCAAAGAAAATTTAACAGCCAATTTTATCACATCCAAACTGTAAGAAGAGGAACCCCCTTTAATAAAAAAAAAAATTTCAAACGCGATTTCATATTAAAATTTATTAAAGAAATTGAATAAATTAACCAATTCATTATTATTATTTAAACAATTCATAATGACAGCTCATAAACAAACTGCAATTTTATCTGTCTATGATAAGACTGGTTTATTAGATCTTGCTAAAGGTTTAGTTGCCGCCAATGTTCGTATTTTAGCTTCTGGTGGTACTGCCAAATTAGTTCGTGAAGCTGGTTTCCCAGTTGAAGATGTTTCTTCAATTACTCATGCACCAGAAATGTTAGGTGGTAGAGTTAAAACTTTACATCCTGCTGTTCATGGAGGTATCTTGGCAAGAAATTTAGAAAGCGATGAAAAAGATTTAGCTGCTCAAGGTATTGAAAAAGTTGATTATGTTGTATGTAATTTATATCCATTTAAAGAAACTATTTCTAAAGTTGCAGTAACTGTTGAAGAAGCAGTTGAAGAAATTGATATTGGTGGTGTTACTCTTTTAAGAGCTGCTGCTAAAAATCATGCAAGAGTTACCATTTTATCTGATCCAAAAGATTATGCTGGTTTCTTGGAAGAATTAAAATCAGGTGAAATTAGTAGTGAAACTAAAAACAAATTAGCTTTAAAAGCTTTTGAACATACTGCTGATTATGATGTTGCTATTTCTGATTTCTTTAGAAAACAATATGCTGAAAATGTATCTCAATTACCTTTAAGATATGGTGCTAATCCTCATCAAAAACCAGCTCAAGCTTTTGTTGCTGAAGGTGAATTACCTTTTAAAGTCTTGAGTGGTTCTCCAGGTTATATTAACTTATTAGATGCATTAAACTCTTGGCCATTGGTTAAAGAATTATCTGCTTCTTTAAACTTACCTGCCGCTGCATCTTTTAAACATGTTTCTCCAGCTGGTGCTGCTGTTGGTTTACCTTTAACTGACATTGAAAAGAAAATTTATTTCGTTGAAGATATTGAAAACTTATCTCCATTAGCTAATGCTTATGCTAGAGCTAGAGGTGCTGATAGAATGTCCTCTTTTGGTGATTTCATTGCTTTATCTAACATTGTTGATAAACCAACTGCCCAGATTATTTCAAAAGAAGTTTCTGATGGTGTTATTGCTCCAGGTTATTCTGAAGAAGCTTTAGAAATCTTAAAGAAGAAAAAGAATGGGAAATATTGTATTTTACAAATTGATCCAAATTTTAGTCCTGATAATTTAGAATCTAGACAAGTTTATGGTATTACTTTACAACAAAAAAGAAATGATGCCATTTTCAAAGGTTCTTCATTCAAAGAAATCGTTTCTAAAAATAAAGAATTAACTGAACAAGGTTCTATTGATTTAACCATTGCCACTATTGCTTTGAAATATACTCAATCCAATTCTGTTTGTTATGCCAAGAATGGTATGGTTATTGGTTTAGGTGCCGGTCAACAATCTCGTATCCATTGTACTAGATTAGCCGGTGATAAAGCCGATAATTGGTGGTTAAGACAACATCCAAAAGTTTTAGGTTTTAAATGGGCTAAAGGTGTTAAGAGACCAGAAAAATCAAATGCAATTGATTTATATGTTACAAATCAAATTCCAACTGAAGAACCAGAAAAATCAGAATATGAATCTAAATTTGAAACTATTCCAGAACCTTTATCTTCAGAAGAAAGAAGTGATTGGTTAAAGAAATTAAATAATGTTGCTTTATCTTCTGATGCATTCTTCCCATTCCCGGATAATGTTTATAGAGCTGCTAGATCTGGGGTTAAGTTTATTGCTGCTCCTTCTGGTTCAGTTATGGATAAGGCTGTTTTCAGTGCTGCTGATGCTAATGATATTGTTTATGTTGAAAATCCAATTCGTTTATTCCATCATTAAGAGTGTGTGACTGTGAGAGAGGGAGTGAGAGACTATATATAAGTAAATCCTTTTCATTTTTAGTTGTATATGAATTGTTAGTTTAGTTTGTTTTGTTTTACTTCTATATAATAATTTACAATTTTTGATAATCAAGACTTCTGAGAGTCTAGAAGGTTCCTTTCTGTCTCTTGTTTGTTTCTCCAGAAAAGTGCCTTTGGTTCATTGTTCTAAATGTTCCAGTTGTTGTTGAATCTCTTGTGAGAACACGTCAAGAGAAAAAAAATTGGATTTTCCAACGAATTATTTTTACAACCAAATCTTTCTCCTATTAGGGTAACTAAGGTATATTACTTATAGTAACAAAGGTAAGGGTAAAGGTACGGTAATATGGCATCTTCAGAATATAATTATGATGAAGAAGGTGAGACATGGCCATTCTTTGTATTGGCGCTTCTCACCTTCATTTTATTACCACTTACATTCAAATACATATTAAGAATCATATCTTCATCAGATCCAATAACAATTAATTCCAAAATCAAAGGATCAATCAAAGAAGATTCTACAACTATTAATGTTGAAAATAAATCAGAAATCCAAAGTTTCCAAACTCAACAAAAAACCGATAAGATTTTTAATAAGACTTTATTAATGCTTATTATTGGTTGGACGATTGTTATATATATTGGGAAATATGTTACCAAAGAAGCTGATATGTCAGGTATGTTTGATCCATATGCTATTTTAGATGTTTCTTTCACATCTACTGAAAAGGAAATCAAATCTCATTATAGAAAATTATCATTAAAATATCATCCTGATAAATTACCTCGTGATTTAACCCAAGCAGTTAGAGATCAAATGGAACAAGAATATATTAAATTAACTTCTGCATATAAGGCTTTGACTGATGAAACTATGAGAGAAAATTATTTGAGATATGGACATCCTGATGGTGAACAACCTACTTCTCATGGTATTGCCCTTCCAAAATTTTTAGTTGAAGGGAAATATTCTTCATTAGTGGTTGTATTTTATTTCTTGATAATTGGGGTTCTTTTACCTTATATTGTTGGAAAATGGTGGAATAATGTTAAATCTCATACTAGAAAGGGATTAAAAGTAGAAACTGCTGCTACGTTTACTAGAAGATTAACTGATAGAGATCCAGGAAAGGTTATTACTCCAAATGTTATTTTAGATTGGATATTAGAAAGTGAAGAAGTTGAATCTAAATTTGGTCATTTATCAATGGACCAAAGACGTGAATTGGTTTATAAACATTTTAATCGTGATTTTTCTGATTCTAATATTGAAAAGGATAAAATTAAACTTGTTTCCATGTTACCTTTTATAATCCAAGGATTTATTGATATTGCCGTTGTTTTCAGAATTCATGAAATTATAACCGCAGCTGAAGATTTAAAAAAATCAGTTGTTTCAGCAGTTAAACCATTTGGTAAACATCAAGAATTATTACAATTACCTTATGTTGATGCTCAAGTAGTTTCCAAACAATCAGTTAAAAAATTAGGTAAATTATTCGCAATCTCAAAGCAAGAAGCTAAAGAAGCATTAGGTATAACCGATGATTCCAAACTTGAAAAGGCATTAGATATTGCTTCTCATATCCCAATTCCTCGTATCGTCGAAGCAGAATTCAAAGTCCCAGGAGAAAAAGGTGTCATTCCACCTAATTCAAGTGCTCATTTATCGATTAAATTCTTAATCAAATCACCCAAATTAAAATCATGTCCCGAGATTGAAGATGAAAGATTAGAAGATGAAGAAAGCTTTGAATATTTGAAAAATCCTATGATTGTGAATGAAAAACAACCACAATTGCCATTTGCATATTCCCCATATTTCCCCACCAATTTCCGTAATTCTTGGAATTGTTATTTGATTGGACAAACTGATAATAAATTAGTGGCTGAAAGTACTGCTTATGTGATGGAAAATGTTGATTTACTGAATTTGGAAATTTCTCAAGAAGTTTGGCAAAAGGGGAAACAAGAACATGTCATATTGAGTACTTTTAAAGTTCCATTGACACAACCGGTTGGAGACGTTGGTACTTATGCCTATAGATTTATCATGAAGAATAATGCTTATTTTGGAGCCGATATTGATATTCCAGTATATTTGGAAGTTAAACCTGCTCCTATACAAGAAGAACTTGTGAATTTGAAGAAGAAATTAGAAGGTGGTATTGATGAGGATGAATCTGATTCTGAAAGTGATATTTCTGATCCTGAAGATGAAACTTTAGCTGGTGCTTTGGCTGCCTTGAGAGGTGAGAAGACAAAGAGTAAAAAGATCGTGGAGCTTAGTGATAGTGATGAAGAGGACGAGAGTGATGCTGAAAGTGTTTTTACTGATATTAATACTGATACTGAAGATGAAGGTGAGAATTAGATATATAAAAATGAATAGTGTACACTAGTGTGATTTTTTGTTGGATAAATAAATCGTATATATATACAAAGTAATATAAAATTATTTAGTTACTATAGTAGCTTGCATGTAACCCTAGCTTATACAGTTAATGTTAAAACATAAGCATCTGGATGTTCTAAACCTTGTTCTTTATAATAATCAACTACAGGTTCCTCCAGCATCTTAACAAATCCTTTCTTTAAATAAAAATTCAAAGCCAGTTCATTATCCACATGAACATGTATCACAATCTCATGAATAAATTTCAGTTTTGTCTCTTCAATCAAATATTCTAATAATTTACTACCAATCCCTAATCCACGATATTTCTCTAAAATGGCAAAACTTTCAAGATAAACTGCATTTGGAATTACTTTTGAAGGTAAATTTGCACTTAATAAATTTTCAAAGGTATTAATCTTATGTAATTTATTATATGTCTTTGCTTTGATTGCACCAACTGGTAATTCTGAATAAAATGCTAATTTAACAATTTGATCACCATTTAAAGAATCTTTATACCATGAATCAGGATATTTTGTTGGAAGACATACTTCATTGATTTTTTTGAATACTCCGAGGTTGTTGACTGTTAAGTCATCTAATGCGACTATATCTCTACCCATTTTGTATCTAAAGGTTGGGGGGAAGGTTGTTGATTGGAAGAAGGGAGAGGTGTTGATAACTGCCTGAGACTGGTTAGAAGTTGAAAAATTAATTCAAGTTCGGTAGCTTTCCCAAATAGGAAATCATGGCACGTGACTTTTCTAAGTCTGTTGGGTTATAGGGTATAATCACAAGCTATTGATAGCTTACCAATTGAAGGAAGTTGACAGTATAACAGAGAATGGCATCTTTATCATGTGACATTGGAATACAACCGTGTCAATTGAATTGTTATTTTACTAATTGGTGTATTGTTATTTGGTGAAATCTAGCATATGGAAAAAAAAAAAGGCGAGAGGGAACGAGATATTGTTTAAAATAAAGTCTCACCCCACCAACTTTTGTTAACAATAATTTGAAAATTTGCCTTTCACTTTCATTTATTCATTTGGGAACAAGTAAGTCATTCAGGTAGGTAAAGATGATTAGTACAATTATACTTATATTAATTATTGTGATAATTGCATTCAAGATTAAATCAGATGTTACAATTCCTGATAATAATCCATTAGATACATCTCAAGTAAAAGAACAACCAATAGTTGAAGGTAAATTTACTCCTAAAACATTAGCTAAATATAATGGTAAAGATGATCCTAAAATATTTATGGCAGTTAAAAGAAGAGTATTTGATGTAAGTCAAGGTGCCGCATTTTATGGTCCTGGTGGTCCTTATGAAAACTTTGCTGGTAGAGATGCTTCAAGAGGTTTAGCTAAGAATTCATTTGATAAATCAATGTTAACTAATTTAAATGATAAAATTGATTTACTTGATGATTTAAATGATTCAGATAATGAAACTTTAAATGGTTGGGAAGAACATTTTGAAAATAAATATAAAGTTGTTGGTAAGCTTTATGAAAACGATGAAATTGAATCAAATGAGAAGGATTTGTAAGTAATCGTATATAACCCATACTTCATTCATATAGCTTTTATAATTACAGTTAATAAACCTTCTTACGACATACATTAGTTTTCTACGACATACCAGTTTTGAATGCGACATAAAGGTAGTGTAAATCGGTTCAAAATGAAGGGGACAGAAAAAAAAAATCTTTCAATTCTTCTGGCTGTTTGTAGCTGTGCTGCCATTTTGACTCCATATTTCTTTCTTGAGCAGAGCTTTTGCAATTGAGCTAATCTCGTATACACATAAACTATATACATTATAGACAATGAGTTACAATCGTGGAAGGGGAAGAGGCGGTTACAGTAACTACAACAATAGATCTGGAGGAGGACAACATCATCAACAAAATGTCGATTCTTATATCGCTGCCAATTCAATTCCAATTGAAATCATGGGATGGAATGGTGCTAGTCTGACTGAATGTATAAATTTCATTTCCAGAAAATGTAGAGTCATAGTATCCAATCATTCTGTCGATGAAAATACTGGACTTTTAAAAGGTTATGTAAAGACTGAACAACAAGTTAATGAATTATTAAATTGGAATGGAGTAAGATTTGCAGGTCAGTCATTACGATTTTCTAGAGCAACTAATGGATTATCTAATCAAATGGGAGGAGGAGGAGGAGGAGCCCATGGTGCTGCAAGTGGTGGTACTCAAAATACAATTGAAACTATGACTCAATTCTTAAAATCAAGATATCAACCAGAAATTAAATTATTAAATTTAGCTAATGTTAAACAAGATCCAGGATTACAATCAAGTGGATTCTTTACAAGTATTTCAGTTTCATCCAAGTTCTTTCCAGCATTAATGAAGATTGCTGGAGATTTAAAATTAGATGTTGTAAGTGTTGATTTATCAGGAAATGAACTTGCTGATTTACAAACCATTTCAACTATGGCAACAACATTCCCAAGATTACAAAATCTTTCTTTACAAAGAAATAATTTCCAAAGAATAAGAGTATTTGAATCTTGGAGACATAAATTGAATTTCTTAAGAGAATTAATCTTAACTGAAAATCCAATCATGAATCAAACAAATCCAACAGAAATTCAAAATATAAAGCTTGAATTAATGAAATCTTTCCCTAGATTAGTTGTATTGAATGGTGAAGTATTAAGAAATGAACAATTGTTAAATACAAACTTAACATTCCCATTTGATTCTCAGCAAGCTATGTTCTTTCAGGATGATACTATTAGAAACATTTCCACTAATTTCATAGCCAATTATCTTAAGTTATGGGATTCAAATAGAGCCGATTTGATGGTATTATATCAAAATGAATCTCAATTCTCCTTACAATTGGATACTTCCCATCCGTATCTTCTTGAAACTAATAATAATTATTCAAGTGGAACCGATTTTGGTTATTATATGCCCCATTCAAGAAACTTAACCCGTGTCTCATCATCAAAATCAAGAATGTCCAAATTAGCTATTGGACAAGAACATATATTTACAGCATTTACTCAAATACCTAGATCGCATCATGATATATTATCAAAACCAGAACATTTCAGTATGGAAAGCTTTAGTTATCCGGCCCTAAATGGAGTCATGATTATAATTCATGGAAGCTTTGATGAAGTTGCCCAACCTGATAATTTAGATCATTTAAATTCTGGCCCTCCACCATCAGGTCCAAGAGGTAGATATAGTCATCATAATCAAAATAAAAATAAAAAAATCCCATTGAGTAAGAAAAGTTTCGATAGAAGTTTTGTTGTTATCCCTGGTCCAAATGGTACTATGATTGTTGCTAGTGATCAATTGTTAGTTAGACCATTTACGAATTCCGATGCTTGGAATCAACCAAAATCCAACACCATCCCACCACAACAACAAGTTCCACCTGTGCATCAGACTCCAGGAACATCTCCCGTTCCTGGGGTACCAGTACCTGGAGCACCCACAGTAGCGGATTTACCAGTAGAAGTTAAAACGAAACTTAATCCAATCCAACAGGAATTATTGGTTAAGATATTACTAGAAACAAAGCTTAATATTACGTATGGATTAATGCTTTGTGAACAAAGTAATTGGGATTATCAACTTTGTTCAATCAATTTTAAGAATTCTGCTGCTACTTTACCAAGAGAAGCTTTTGTTGTATAGAATAAGAAAAATTTTAAGTAGTATTTGTATATTAAATGTAATTAATAAAATTGAAACTTCTCATCATTGTTCAACAAATGGCTGCTATTAATGCTAAACCGCGCGCTACCATATTCTCTCAAACTACCCAAAAAATAAATCATCGATTTCTCTATCCAGAAGTCAAACCACCACCCCAGCTAATGAATCAATACGGCTGTGATCATGGGATACAACATAGCAATGGTCACTGACTTCTTCTACCCCCAACCAGGAGGAGTAGAATTCCATGTCTACCACCTATCACAAAAACTAATAGACCTCGGTCATTCCGTCATTATCATCACGCACACCTATGACACCCGTAACGGAATACGAACCCTCACCAATGGACTCAAAGTCTACTACGTTCCCTTCTTTGTCCTATATCGAAGCTCAACATTCCCAACAGTATTCCTGGCCTTCCCAATCTTACGAAATATTTTCATTCGTGAACAAATAGATATCATACATGGACATGGCTCCCTATCGAGTCTATGTCATGAAGCCATATTTCATGGCAGGACAATGGGATTAAGAACAGTATTCACCGATCATTCATTGTTTGGATTTGCAGATGTAGGTTCGATATTGGGGAATAAGGCATTGAAATTCACGTTGAGTGATGTTGGACATGTGATTTGTGTTTCACATACATGTAAAGAAAACACCGTCCTTCGAGCCTCGTTGGATCCGGTAAAGGTTTCAGTCATACCCAATGCTGTCATCTCACGAGATTTTCGACCGATTGAAAAGAAGAAGAACCAGAAGAAGAAGAAGAAGAAGGATGGGATTACGATTGTGGTTATAACGAGATTATTCCCAAATAAGGGGGCGGATTTACTTACGGCGATTATACCACGTATTTGTCTTGCTAAACCAGATGTGTATTTTTTGATTGCGGGTGATGGACCGAAGTTTTTGGATTTGGAACAGATGAGAGAGAAATATTTCCTACAGGAGCGAATCACGCTTATGGGTGCTGTTAAACATGAAGAAGTTAGGAATGTGATGATACAGGGAGATATATATCTCCATCCATCCTTAACTGAGGCATTTGGGACTGTTATTGTCGAAGCGGCGTCGTGTGGATTATATGTGGTGACTACAAAAGTTGGTGGGATTCCTGAAGTATTACCGAAAGAGATAACTAGTTTTACAGAACCAGAAGAGGATTCATTAGTTGATGCAACATTGAAAGCAATTGATCTCATACAATCAAATAAAATAGATACATCTACATTTCATAATACAGTGGCAAAAATGTATAGTTGGACAGATATTGCCAAAAGAACCGAAAATGTTTATAATTCACTTGATCTTGATCAATTGAATGAACCATTATTGAATCGACTTCAGAAATATTATTGTTGTGGCTTTATAGCGGGGAAATTATATGTCTTATGTGTGATTGTTGATATTTTCCTATATGTGATTCTTGAATGGTTCTACCCTGCAGAACATATAGATAAAGCATCCAAATGGCCCAAGAAACGAAATAAAGAACACGACTCTTAATAATTAATAATTAATATTTTTTAACGCCTTTATGATAATAAACGATTTCTTTCAGCTTCATATTTCCCAAACACTTCTTGTAATTCTAAGTGAATAAACCTAGGGGTAGACTTCGATGGAACCCATTTCTTGGTGTTGCCAGTATCAATGCAAACAGTCTTTGCATGCATTGCGATATTCCTCATTCTTCTAGATAATTCCTTAAATTCGGACGGTGTTGCCCAATGTCCATTCCCAGAGTCACATTTACCTTGCAACCATCCATAATCTTCAGAAGTATCTTTCTGCGAAAACCCCACCTGAACTAATCTTCTCAACCCCACAACTTCTTCTAATAGACTCAAGTTCTTATTATGTTTGTTCTGTGAATCTAGATCTGTAAATGCTTCGGTGAACTTTAACATCTCGTTCGAATTCTGAAGTGTCGACAACTGTGCCAGTAGTTGTTCCTTCTCTTGTTCTATCTCCGAAATCTTATTCAAATATCCTTCAATCTTGTCTTTTTGGGAATCTAGTTCCGCATTCAATTGTGATAAAGTTTGGACATTGGATTGTGAAAGAGTTTTCATGTTTTGTTCTAAGATGTCTTTATGTAATTTCAAATCATTGATTTCGGTGTCTTTTTGTAGTATGGATGATTTCAATTCTGATATTAATTTGGCCAATTCGGCAGTATTTACTTGTTGTTCGTCATCTTTGGGTTGAGACTTCGTAAGGCTAATATCAGCGTAGCATATGGATTTGAAATCACTTTCTATTTCACAGTATTCATATCCCATCTCCCTTGATTCAAGTCTCTTAACAATGCTACGTATATCAGCCCTGCTTTCGTCTGATAATTGATGAAAATCCACAGGGGATGTTGCGAGATGATACAAAACTTTAGCATTCTCCACACCCTCATTAAAAACTTCAAGAAAAGCAGGAGGGGTTGAAGTAAATGAAATATCTTTTCCAGGTAAAATACCTAAACTGCTGTCATGTAGTTGTTGTATTTCCCCACGCATACGAGTCAATAACTGCTGAAGTATGACAATATCCTCATTGACAGAACTTTCAACTAATGATTGCTCCAATCTAGTAACTAAGCTAGAGAGCGTATTATTCTCTAAAAACATTTGAGAGGCTATAAACCGCAAAACAAGGACGTTCTCACATATGAGTGTGTTTGAATGAATAGCTTGATAAGTTTCAGAAATGTCTATCAATGAATTGAATAAGACAATTGTTTCTGGAGTGATCGATTCTCGGAAATCATTTTCCTTTATTGTTTGAATAGTCTGTTGTAAAAGTTCGTCCATGGATGTTGTATAGTTCTCTATGATTGATATAAAATTAGCCGATTCATAGTTATATTCCATTAAATTCTCAAGGAAAGTAAACCAGTGTTTTAAAGTCTGTAGACAATAACTAATAAATAATTGCGGTGCGGAATCTTGATAAATGAATGTCTCAAGCAGTTGTAAATCCACGATGTTCATTCTCAAGAGATAAATCAATTCAACTATCGGAGAAAGCGATTCATCGATTTTTGGACCCTTGAATCTCGATATTAGAAGTTTGTATCTCCCTTTTAATAGTTCTAATTCCACTGAATTTATGCGATTCCTGACAGTAGAGTCTTTGATTTCCTTCTGTAATGATTGTAATTGATTTTCATACTCGGTTTTAACTGAATCATCATCTTGTTGGTTCTTCTGACGAAACGATTCCAACTTGTTTCGTATATCATTATTTCTCATTTCCAAATCCGCTATACTTGCTTTATCGATAGTGATAGTTTCTTGTAAAATTTGGATCTCACTACGTAAGTCAATTTCCACCTGGTCTTGAACCTCTCTTTCCAATTCATGCAATTCACTTCGCTCATCTAGTGTCTGTTGAAGAGATTGTATATTTCGTGTAAGTTCTTCATTCTCGACCGTTAAACTATCAGTCACTTTTTCCAAAACTGCGAAAGCATCTATTCTTTCTTGTAAGACACGAATGGTAGCTCTTGATTCTTCAAGCTGGGTTTCTAAATCCTTCAATTTGGATTCGTCTATTTGGTTTTCTTTCAATTGTTTAATCTCTTCTCGGAGATTGGATTCATTGATCTCGGCTTGTTGTTTAAAGCTATTCAATGTTTCTTCGATTTCACGATTCCGCAATATTAAATTTTTCACATCATCGTCAGTATATTCATCAATTTCTAAAATGCTTATTTCATGTTCTAATTGTTGATTTATCTCCAATTCTTCTGACACCAACAAGAAATCTCGTTGTAATTCTTGATATTTGATTGTAAGATCTTGTAGTTTCTCTTCTAATTGATCTTTTGCCAGTCTTAAATAATCATTGTCAGTTGTTTGCATTTCTAATTTAATTTCCAATGAATTTACTATCCCGATTTTCTCTTTCAATTGGTTATTTACATTATGTAATTGCTGTCTATATTCTACACTTGCTTCAGTTAATTGCCTGAGTTTGGTTTGTAATTTTTCAATAATTTTATGCAATCGTGATTCATTACTTATAGGTCTATTTTCATTTCTGGTAGTCTCAGTAGTAACAATGGCAGTAGTTATAAAATGTTCCCTAACAAATATTCCATAGTTTCCCCCACCAGATGATGTATTATGACAATCGAAATATCGTACACCATCAATTGATCCATCATTCTTTCCCCTAGGTAAATCTAATTCAATTCCATACCAAAGACCAGGAGCAAATTGGGTATTTCCAATATATCTAATAATTCCATTCTCATTTCTTACTGTGACCTTATCGCCAATCTGCAACCCCATCTCTTCAAGATACAATTCAAAATGGAATTCATATTATCAGGATTCTTTAGGAGGTAGCGATGTAAACAAACCATTTGGTTGTCAAAAAAATTACCCTTTTGACAGCGGTATTGTACCTCCGAATTAGTCACGTGTTTATCCCATTGATGTCACGTGATGTGAATGTTTTTCGATGAAACAGAGAAATATGGGGTTCCTTTCTATTCTATATCTCGAAGGTTAATAAACCAAAATATTACCATTCAGTGTATCTGATACAGTTAATTTGATTTATAAAACAGAGGTTCTTTTGGAATCATTAAAAGTTGAAGTTGATAAAAAATTTGGAATAAATTTGTAAACTTTTTCAAATAAATACTCACAACATAAATTTGCAATTG